>NW_015388561.1:36812-45637 GCF_001527695.2 Protobothrops mucrosquamatus
ACGCGATGAGTGAGGCATAGTAGTTAGTCCTAGCCTTCCTCATCGCCACAAGGTAGGATCTAAGATGTATCCTTACCTGTGCTCGATCGGATTCGGTTCGGCTGGCCCTCCAACTGCTCTCTAGGCGTCTTTTCCGACGTTTCATCTCTCTCAGCCCCTCGGTAAACCAAGGAGATGGTCGAGATCCACGTCGGGTCAGGGGACTTCGTTCGTCATGACATTGAAGGATATTGTTACAAATTGCTGGAAAAAGATTCCTATAATCTAGCAGAATCAGAACCTGCCATGAAAGAATTCAGGACTGTTCAAACCAAGCAGAATTCTTTGAGACTAACCAGAGTTTCACTTCCTTTTAAGTGTCATTAATTTGATTTCTTATCACTGTGAGAAAACTTAAGGCTATCTTTAGAAGTTTCTTTTGATTTTCTTAACACTTCTTAACCTAATAAATCTGGAATTAATAAACCACTTAAATGTTGTTTGTGAGGCTTAGCTTTAAAGGCACATTTTAAATATTTAATATCCGTTTTCTCTCTGAGGTAATTGTTATTCAGCCCACATAGCCAGGCAATTTTATTTATTGGGTACTTTGACTAGATAGAAGATGTTTATTATATTTTCTTTTTTCCTATTCCCCACTTTCAGCTAAATTGAGCAGAACATCTAGTGAAATCATTGGTTAATTCATTCTAGCAGCTTCTTTTATTTGTCAGCTATATAAAATTATTAGTTTGGGATCTGGTAGCACTATATAGTAGTGTAAATTTGAAGCGCAACATTTTATCATAACAATAGTCATTATTTAAAGGTAAAGCCTCGGCAATATTAAGGAATGACCAATCTTATGTAAAAGTGTTAACATTTTCCTATTCCAGTTGTAAGCATCCTATCACTCTATTCATGAATACTTTTTTAAAATTATTCCTATTTTCATGAAATGGTACACACAAATTATGATCTTACTTCTGAGGGTATGCTAAATTTCACATGGATCAATGCAGATTTGGCCTTTAATAAAGTGGAGAGCATGTGCATAAATTTGGACCCACAAAAATGACTATTTTTTGCTGTGGCTGTTGGGAGCGATAGTTGATAACTTGCATTCAATATTCAAGGATGTGCTTCCCTTTCCTGAATAAAATGACCAAAAGAAAACTGTTGGTCCTATTGACAGTGGTTAGGAGGCAAAAACAAAAGGAACACCATTTTAGGGGGAGACAATTTCAATGCACAGAAAATCTATTCTACATCATTAGAGAGGATTCAGAAAACTGAGTGCTTGAGAGAGAAGAGAGAGGGAGAAAGAGACTTCAGAAAGACATTAACATGGCCTTCAGGGGCAGAGAAAGAACTACTTTTCTTTAGGAAAAATGGCAGTTATAAATCCTGCAGCAGCAGCAGAGGAAATGAAGGAAGAGCATCGAAGCTTGAACAGATTGATGACTCTTGCTTTAACTTTTGATTAAAATGCACTCAAGCTTGTTAAAAAAAAGGCCATTTTTAAACTACACAAAGGAGAAACCACAAAGGAAAACCCAGAGAGATCTCCTTGATTAGTTTTCGCCCTTCAGTTGCTTGCAAAAAGCGACATGAAACAAAAAAAAAAGTGCGAATATAATAATATTGTTACAAATGAGCAATTAAAAAAATCTTTTAAAAAAAGCTGGAGCATAGGGTAAATTGCAATAGAGTGGCCTTATCAAAGTGGACATTCCCCCAGATGTGCTTGTTATACCTGCCATGTCATATTCAGCCAAACATGTGAATCACAGAACTGCCATCTAACAGATGTATGCATCAAGTCGGCAAGTCTACTTTAACAAATGGAATAGAACAAAAATGAGCAAACTTATGCACTTGACCTTTCTCTTTTGATAAATGGTGAGCAAAGACTGGGGGAATCCGACTGTAAAGCTGATGACTGCTTAGTGTGTTTCAGCCTGGTCAAAAGATCAATAATTCAGTTAAAGGAACAACTTGGATACTGAAAAGAAAAAAAAGGTTCTCTCCCAGAACAAAAATAAATTGCCTTAGGCTTTTGCACAGCCATGAGATTTTAGCTGTGATTATTATTATTTATTTCTACTGAACCATGTCTGGCTGGGATTTTGCCGGAGACTTGGATAGCTTGTGGAATGGCAGGAAATCATTCTCATCATTAATCTACTTAATCTAGACAGCACTGAATAATTTTCAAGAAATTAAGCAGAGTTGGACTTGGTAAATAATTGTATGGAATGAGAAACCATCCAGAGATTAAGGTACAGACTCTTAAACAAGCAAAAAAATAAATAAATTACAGGAGGAGGCAGGGGCAAGTTACTTCTGTTTTAATGCTAACATACGGACTTGTCAGTGAAGAGATCAGCAGCTGACGCTTGACTCAAATGAGATTTTGCTCAAGATTCCCCCCTCGACTGCAGCAATCAGCACAATGATGACCTGTGATTTCCAGGTTGAGGCCTGAATGTGCTTCACAGCAAGGGGGTGTGATGGGGTGAATCACAACTCCAAAATGTCTGGTGCTGGTATAAAGAAATGAGAGTCGGGAGAAAAACTACACTTAATTTAGAGGAAATGGAATGAGATTGAATTAAAACCAAAGGTTCATTAAACACAGTTAACTGAGTTCCCTTTTTTGATCATATAAAAATTCAGTTTGGTGGCAATGTGGGAAGGATTCTGGAAGCCATAGTCAAAGCACTGGGGCACAGTTTGTGTTCCCTTGGATTATGATGACTTTTCCAACTTTTAGAGCAGAGTTTCAGATCTACTGAAATTTTTGAATCAAAGCAGAAACAACAGCATTTGTTGGATTCTTGATGTTTTCTCAGTGTCATGGGTTCTTTTGAGTATACCCAAAAGTCAGTGGACTCAAAAACCCAAGACAGCCAACACAACTGCACAGGTCCCTAGGCAACACACACACAAGCACTCAAAAAGCTAGTACTCACTCCATTCTTTCCCATTTCTACTACACCTCCTCCTGCTGCTACTCCAACTACTCCTTATGAGTCCTACTGCTGGAGAACACTATCCCTATCTACTTTAGGCTGCTTCAGTAACTCACATTTCCTTCCCTCTCTCCCACATACCAACACTACCACACCAGCTGCGTCTCTTCTCAAACATCAAGTGGAAGGCAGAAAAGATGAGAAATTCCTTAGTCTCTCAAGACACAGACAAATTCAGCCACAGTTTCAGCTGGAGAACTGTGGACATTCTAAACCAGGGTTTCCCAAAGTGTGAGATCCTTGTGGAGATGCAGACAAAATCTTTGGGAGGTGTGAAGAGCCTCTTAGTTACAATATTACAATGAATTCACCTTTCCCAAAGTTTCATTGTATTGTTTTCATTGTTCATTTGTGTTCATTTTGGTGATTGAACTTTTAGGGGAGGTGTGTACATTAAAGTGAGTGAATAATTTTTTTTGCCCCATACTTAATCAACAAACGTATATTCTTTTTGGATAACTACATTTTCTTACAGATTTGGGGAGTTCCACATGGGCTCTTAGTAGCAATTCAAAGTTAGTTCCCGATTTGCATGTTTTCATGACATTGATTTTGGCAGTCTTGGCCTCTTCTCTTAATATTTAGGCCAATTAACTCTGGACAAGCCCAAATCAATAGTCAAAGAGAAAATGAGGGACATAGATCATCAAAATGATATTTCCAGTGCCCCTAAATTCTGTTGGCAAATGTTAAATAGCCACAATCCTTCCATTGTGGGGTATTTATAGAATCTAACCCTTAGCAGGAGTGTCCATAGCCATTTTGATACAGTACATTAGCTCTGATCTCCCCAATCATCTCCAAATTTGAAGGTCACACTCATAAGGTAAATGTTTATTACTTTTTAAGGGATGCTAAGCCCACACTCACATTTTAGATGGCCAAATATCTTCCCCAAGTTATACAATTGCGCACAACCTTTAATTAGATATTTCATTTTATTGTCCTATTGTCTTTTTTTCTAATAACAAATTGTTGTATCAAACTATTTCTCTCTTTTTACTGTAAAAGCTGATCAAAGATCACAATAATGGTATTTTATTTGACATTGATTTTCCATGAGAGCTGAACTGGTCTATTGCTGATGCTGTGATGCCTTTGAAAAGGTAGCAAGGCTAAATTTCCTTGCTCATCCAAGTGCTTCATTTCTGCGGTGCTTCTGGGAGATCAGTTCCACCACTGAAGCAAACTTTCATTTATCCAACTTTTGTTCTTGCAGCTGAAGATTCTTCTCCGCTTTCAAGATTTGCAGTAATGAAGTTAATGGTGGTCAGCTTCACTATGCTCCTGAGAAACTGGGGCATGGAAAGGGTGATGAAAATATGGCAATATCAAAGTGCCTATAGATTTTGCTTTTGGGTTGATTCATGACTTTATGAGTCTGCATTCTAATCTTCCCAAATTCTACTTTAATTTTGCGAAGTTTTCAACTCCTGCTATTTTTTCACTATCAGAGTACAGATAGAAAGGAATAGATTTTTCTGTTCTTTCCTGTTTCCCGTTTTCTTTTTCGTTTTCTTTTTTAATTCTTCATGTGTTGAATAGATTGTCTTAAATAGTTTGGCCATTTGAGATCACGAGAGAGGGAAAATAATAGTCTTTCAATTCATTTATATATTTGTGTAAATGACAGCTTAGATGTGGTGAAAATGCAACTCTGAAACATAGCTGCTTAGGAATTCTGGGAAATGCAGTCCTAACACATCTGGGGGCACTAAGTCAGGAAAGCTAATAGATGGCTATTTTGTTCTCATATATATTTTATTAATATGTGCAGCGTAGTATCTTGAACAATCTGAGACATTTCTCCAAAGAAACATGTGTCTTCTTAGGAGGAATGTCAGCAGTATAGCATAAATGATAATATACATTTTTTTTCTAGCGCTTGACATCTAAATTGATGTTTATCAACTATGCAATAAGCTGGGAGAAGGGCATAAATAAACCGTGTTCAGCTAGAAATAAAAATATCCTTTCTAGCTGGAGACTCGTTTTTTAAAAAATTCAAAATAAAAATGAATAAAACTTATAATTTCAGTATTAATCTGAAATGTATCGCATTTATCACTTCATATTTAATACTTTGTATTGTAAAAGAAAGCTTGTAAGTAAGGTAAAGATAAAGGTATCACTGCCAATTTAAGTCCGCTAGTCATTATCAACCATAGGAGGGCGGTATTCATCTCCATTTCAAGGTCATTGAACCAGTGCTGTCCGAAGACATTTCCACTGTCATATGGCCAGCATGACATCAGGAAGCTCTGTTACCTTCTCACTGAAGTGATACCCATTTATCTACTAAAGAGTTTCTTCTTGCATTACTAGTCCTGTGTTGAATTGGATGACACCCTGGCAATTGTGCAAAGATATTGAGTTTGACCTTTTAACTGAGAATGCAAATGATGCTACCAAAATTGTCTGACTTGGACAATAAGCCCGAATACAAAATTTCTCTATACCTACTATATGTGATTATGGATATTGATAGTTACTTTACACATGCAGGTCACTGGAGCAGGTAAGCGTGCTTAAATTATAAACGTCTGAAATAATACTTCAGTTTCTATATAGGGAAGATCATTATTCCCTGCTTTGGAGTATGATCGTTATTGCTCAACTATGGCAAGAAAAATTGTTTAAGTTGTTTCATACCACTCCCTATCATAATATTCAAATAGAATTATTTGATTTTAATTTCTTCTGTTCTGATTGCTAAACCAGATGTTTAGAAGCTTCACATGATATACTTGATAGCTTCAGAATTTCTGGCTTTATTTTGAATAGCACATGGTGAGCCAAACAAGGAAAGATAAATTTATTCTAGGACAGACCTGGGCATTTTACGGCTTTCAGGCCATATCTGGCCCTTTGACTGTCCCTGTCCAGCCCATAACAGCATGGGTGGGGATGGCAGGGGCAGCAGGGGGCAGTGGTGGTGGAGGAGCAGCCCCCCACCACAGTCCCAGTTTCTCATGTGACCCCTTGGGAAGATTGATTGCTCACCCTGTTCTAGGAGAAGAAAGTGTATGAAATTGTAATGTTCCTGACCAAAAGAAAAATGCCTTTCTTTTATTGGAAGCTACATATAGATTTTTAAAAACAGTTTCTACTGTGCATATATTATTTTTATCCTTCAGGGCAACCCCCCCCAAAAAAAACCTCCCAAGCAATTTGTTGTTGTTTGCATAAAAATAAACTAAGAGACAGAGGCCAAGCCAGGTTATTGACAGGAACAGAAGCAGATGGCTGTCCCTTGAGCCAGACCATCCTCACTCCAGCTCCTCACTGTTGTTAACCCAGGCTGGAGGCAGCATTCTCAGGCTTCCAAGCACTGTCCTGGGGACAGACCAGGATGGTATCAGGGACCGTCCCCATGCAAAGCATGTGTGGATGAGGGTCATTTTAGCATCCCTAGAGGTGGATCTCTCTCTGGCTCATGTCACTGTTTTACAAGTGCAAATTTCTCCCCTGAATTACTTCTGCATGCATCTACATTGCTTTAAAGCAGGGGTATAAAACTGCCAGCCCATGGGCCGGATGCATCATAGTGAAACTGCGCCCACCCCATTGCCGGCAATGGCAAAAAAGTCGCGATAGGTCGTGACATGAAATGTGAGATTGTGAGTTTGATACTCCTGCTTTAAAGGATGCCTATTTAAGAGGGAATTGTAAAATCATTTTGGATGATTTCCTCTTAAAATAAAAATGTACACTCCCACCTTTTCTCAAAACACAATCTTCTAGAGGAAAATTTAAATTCGTCTCTCAGATGAATTTAGGTAGATATTAGTGTTAGAATAATACTGTGTTCCCCGAAAGTAAGATCTACCCACAAAATAAGCCCTAGCTTGATTTTTGGGGGTGGCCTAATATAAGCAGCGGGAGGGGGTGGAGTTGCCCCATGCGCCCCACACCTATTTACCTTGCAGCCAGGTCTCTCCTCACTGGCCCACTTCTTCTGTGGTATCCCCAGGCCTGCATTTCACAGTCAGGCCTTTTCGGAAGGCCAGTGCAGCCAAGAACCGAGCTATGGATTCAATCTATAGCTCGGTTCTGCAAGGCCTCCGCAGTTGAGAACTGAGCTATGGATTGAATCCATTGCTCAGATATCGGCTGCAGGGGCCTTCCGGAAAGGCCCGATTGCAAAATGCAGGCCTGAACTCCATTCTGAGCTGCAGAATGAAGCTGCTCCTTTGGCCGCAGCTTTGGTCTTATTTAAATATTTATTTAAATAAATACTCTGTTTATATTCAGAAGCATTAGTTCAGAAGCATTAGTTCAGATGTGGATCAAGAACCTCTGTATTTGAATTAATGTGAGGGATCCACAAAGAGAATATGAAGTGGTGAGACAGCACATATGGATGTAAGCAGAGAGCTAAACCTGGAACATTGCAATGTCTCAAACAGAAAGAGAAGGGAACATGTAGGAAATTGGTTGTGGCTATCGCTCATCAATGTGACATGAATGTAATAAAAGTAGCAAGAAAGTCATTTGTATTATGGGCAGTCTAATTCTCTTAGTTAGAGACTGAAGCCATGAAATACAGCAAGCGTGACATTCATAAATACATTGTTTCTAATGCAGACCCAGCAAGAACTATAATTCATATTTATGGCAAGAGGTGTGATCAGTCAGCTACTGTACATCATTGCAAAATATTGGCTTGCAATGGCTGAGATTTAAAATTTCCCATATAAGTGTTCAATTATTTCAATTTTCATAAATTTTTGCAGGTATTCAGGTGTGCCACTTGATGGCGAGGTGGGTATTTTGGCCTATGCACATTTCCTGGGATGTTTTTTTTTTTTTTTAAACTGGAGCCCATATTGTAAAGTCATGTCTGTCTTAAAAATTAATCCATGTACAGTGATTCCATTAAGTACTAGGACAGAAAGGAATTCAAATTATAGTAATTCTAATATATTTTACTTTCTTACTGGGTCAAATGGTTTTGTGGATGAAAGGTCTCTTAAAGCGGACAGCTGTCAGATTAATAGCTGTGGTGGAGAAAAATATAATTGGGGCATCAGTTCTCTAGCTGTCTTTAGCAGAATCCATACAATGTATGGAAATTTTAATCATATCAAACACCAGTTAATCAACCAAAATCTCAGGGCAAAGGGTGAGGACTTTGATGGTTCCCTACATCTCTTAAACCTTGCAGAAGCAATAGCTCTGTTACAGTGAATCTTTCATGTGTCTGAGCTGATATACCAGCTGATCAATATTGAAATAGCAATTACACCACAAATTATTTTTGTAATGACCTCCTTTTGGACTCCAGACTGACTCCATCTATAGAACTTTCCAGAAATGAATAAAAATAGAACCATTCTGAGGTGAGGTGTGTGTGTGTGTGTGAACTGTCTGTTGCCAAAGGTTCTAACTGAGACATTTCCAATGCTACATATGTTTTAGTGATGAAATTATTCATTTTGTAAATGAGTGAACATTGCTAATAGGTGGACCATTTGGCCACTGGAGTCTATGTTGCTTAAGCCAACTTCAGAAATTTCAGACTGGGGTGCAAGACTTTGGCCCTGGGATTGGGCTGGTACTCAATCCAGACTATCGCCACTGCAGAAACTCATTGGTTGCTCTCTTGCTTCTTGCCCTTCTCATCCAGGCAGGATGTTGAATTCCAGTATGGACTGGTCTACCTGTTTCTTTAATTTAGGGACTGTTTCCTTCATATTTTTGCCATCTCTTTCCTATCCCACCAGTTTGTACATATGGATGCCAACATACCCCATTCCAAAAATTTTTTGTTGGACACTAATTCCTTCCTCCCTCCCTCCCTCCCTCCCT
>NW_015388561.1:45662-50302 GCF_001527695.2 Protobothrops mucrosquamatus
TCCCTCCATCCAGTGATAGGATTCAGCCAGTTCTCACCAATTCGGCAGAACCGGTAGCTAATTTTTTGTTGCCCAGGCCCAGAATGGACTTCCGGAAGCAGCATCCACACAGAGAACCGGTTCTTCACATATTTAAATCCCACCACTGCCTCCCTCCCTCCCTCCCTCCTCTTGTCTTTTTCTGTCTTTTGTCCATTGTTGCTCTGATGCTACAATAGTACTCAAAGCAATATGAAACAGGATGTGTGTTTTTTTGGTTCCACTTATGTTCCAGTCATGCCCTGGATAGAAGACCTGCTCCTGTTATTTACAAACATTTCATTTACAGTAGGCCAGTAGAAACTTCCTTTGATTCGAAACAGTAGCTATAACCACCCTTATTTGAACTGGGAGCACAGCATGAAAGCCCTTAGGTCGTTTGATTGAGAGAAAGGACCTAATTTTTTTTTTGTTAAATGGCTGTTGAGAATTCTGCATTACAATTGAATTCTCATTCTAACTTGAACATTTTTGGAAAGAAAAATAAATACAGCCTTTGCCTTCTTGCCTAAGCCACATTAGACCATTGCACGTAGAAAATGAGTGCCTTTAAATCAACCCATAGATTTAGTTACCATCTTTTAGATGGACAGACGTTCTATAGGCAGTGCTAAATTTGACCATATTTATCACAAGTTCTCTACTAATCAATTTTTAAATAACTCAAAAGACAGAATCAGATTGTATGTTAGAGACAAACCGACATTAAACAAGAGACAATTCTGAGAGAATAAATTCATTTTTATTACTCACATCTGATAGAATTTTTCATTCCCAAGAAGGCAGAGTTGTCACATTGATTTTCAGCTAATTCTTACATAACTTACCAAGTGAATATATTTCATCTTAATTCAAAATAATAGATTTGCTCTTTTTGCTCAGGGGAATGATGTCTCATCATATTGAAAGATCAAAGCTGAAACGAATTGCACATACAAGGCAACTTAAGGTCAAAATTGCCTCTTCGGTACACGATAAACTGAGTTCTACGTACTGAAGACATTCCGTATATTTCTGCCATTTGGTTATGCAATTCCTCTTCAGCACCAAAGCTATCATCTCTCTCATTTATCTTTAAAAAATAGACAATACCACGTAATTTTCCTTAAGTGAATTAACACATCATACAACGTCAGAAAGCCTCAAGCAATAATCAAGTGGGTCTTCTTCTTGTTGTTGTTGTTTTGCAATTCCTGCAATTTATTAATTTATTTAAAAGATCTGTATGGCCACCCATCTGAAATACAACTTTGGGTGGCTCGCTCACAACAATAAAGCTGATAATGATAGTAAACCATAAAATAAAAAAAGACAACCCCCCCCACCACAACCCAGTACCTTTGGGGTGCCTCACAACTTCATCCTAACATCTTCATTCTATCCCAGCAACTAGGTGAAATGCCAGACCTTGATGGCCTTCCAAAAAGCTAGAAGGGTGGAGGCCTGCCAAATTAGCAGAGGGGGGATGTTCCCTGGAGTCAGCTTTAGAAAAGGCATTCTTTTGTGGTGCCAGATGGTACAAGTTCAGTGAGGACAGCTGGAGTGTGCCTGTCCCGGTGAGGGCGAACCTATCACACATGTGTCACAGATGATAAACCAGACCTCTGGACCCTCGGGGTTCACTTTCACTGGCTGATCCTATTTGATCTAGTAGGACAGTAGATCCTTTCAGAGAGGGACAAAAACTTGGTCCCAGGCTCTGTAATGGGACAGGTGATGGATAGACAGACAGAAAGACAGAGAGATTGATTTTTAAATAGAAGAATAAGACTAACACAAGTTAAAAAAAACCGAAAAGGAAAAGAGAAAAAGAAAGAAAAATTTAAAGATGAAAAAAGAAAAAGAACAGCAGAAAAAAAGAAAAAAAGAAGATATAAAGTAGCTTCCAATCTTCTTTACAGCAGTTATGAGTACAATTATAAATTGAACCCTTTCTCTAAAGTTTCATCATGAATCTCTTTAATCTATGCTATGCTAATCATCAAACCTATAATTCATAAATTGATCCTTTTGTTTTTTTTATATAAAAGTCCAAAAGGGAGTTCCATTTACCAATAAATGTATAGTAGCTGTTGAGTTTTCTCTAATCAAACAAGTCAGTTTGGCCATTTCAGTTGGTTCTGTCATCATCACCCTCCATTCCTTCATTGTGGAGAGTGCCAAATCTTTCCATCTTTGTGTGTACAATAATCATGTTGCAATTATCACATATAAAAACAATGTTCCATGACTTTTTCCCCAACTGCTTGTCTATCAATTGCAAGAAGCAAAATTCTGCTTTCAGTTGATTGTTAATCTTTAAAATCCTATGTATTACTGTATGTATTTGAATCCAACATTTTGTAGCTTTTTTACACATCCACAAAGTATGATTTTTGCTGTTCACATTTCCAACATAAACTATAGTACCTCTATAGATTCTAGATACTTTTTCTGGTGACATAAACCAACATTACATCATCTTATAAAATTTTTCTTTACGATTACAACATAGTGTAAATTTTAGTCCTTTCAACCAGATATTTTCCCATTGTCCCATCCTATATAAGCTGCCCAGAGTCATTTACTGAGATGGGTGGCCACAGACATTGAATGAATGAATGATTGAATAAATAAATAAATGTCCATAAATTTTAAGCTATTTTATCATACATTCCTTAAAGTTGTTAAAACTGGCTTAATGGATTTCCACAATTCCATTAATGGAAAGGATGCTGCTGCCTTAAAAGTGCAGACAGGTGTTTTAGCACTCCACATCCTCTGAAGCTACTTTTGCACAACTCTTATTTATAATATGTATGATAAGTATCATATAATAATATAATTATATTATGATCAATATATCAGCAACATATGAGCTGACAGATGGCTCAGTTTTCTGTAATATCTGATGCTCTCCCTTGCCTTTTAATTATAATATTAACGTTTTAGTTGTCAAATGGTTTTTATATTGTTATTTTATAGTTCTTTTATTGAATGCCACCCAGAATCAGGTTTTGTGAGATGGAAGGCTATATAAAATATCCTATCCTATCCTATCCTATCCTATCCTATCCTATCCTATCCTATCCTATCCTATCCTATCCATATAATAACCTTCTTTCCCTCTTTTTATTGTGATTAATTTTGAAATTACTTGAAACTGTTAATAACTTTCAATGAACATTAATGTTCCATGCAGGACAGAATTCTACTAATAGGATAGTCACACTAGTTAAGCATGAGTTTTATTGAAAAATGTCATTTCATATTTTAGGCCAAAGAGGGCAACCCATGAAATGTGACGATTATAACTAGAATGACTTTGTTGTTGTAGAAATGGCTTGAAACATTTATAACTTTATAACATTTATAAATTTTTTTGTATTCTACTGCACTAAAAGAAATCCAAAGTCTGTCTGTCTGTCTGTCTGTCTGTCTGTCTGTCTGTCTGTCTGTCTGTCTGTCTTCCTTCCTTCCTTCCTTCCTTCCTTCCTTCCTTCCTTCCTTCCTTCCTTCCTTCCTTCCTTCCTTCTTTCTTTCTTTCTTTCTTTCTTTCTTTCTTTCTTTCCCCCTCTTTCTTCTTCTTTAACTTCCCTAACTTTTGTTTTTATTTATACAAAAGTTTAATTTTTGTAAAATACGTTAACAAAAGAGAAAGAAATGTAATCATTATACAACTGACTTCTGCTGTGTTGGGAGCACCACTTCTCTAGAACACAAGACACAAAGTGACAGGAAGTGTGTAACAATGTCGCTTGCTTCACTCTAACTCTCCTGGCTCCTGCTGCTATTGCCCTTGAGTATGCTAGAGCCTTCAGTTCAAAACAAAACGAAAATACAAAAGTGAGTGACCCCATTATGTTCCAGGCATAATCCACCCAAGTATACTAGAGACCTTTCTGTTCATTTATTTATGCCAATGGCACTTCTGATTAAGAGCTGACAGAAAGAATGGCAACTCCTACTCAGTGATCAATCACCCTGTGTCCCTGTTTGACCACAGCAGCCAATTTTCTAGAAATTATAAGGCATGGAGACACTAATGCTGGCATTTTCCATCTGGGGGACAATGCAAGAGAAGTTCTCAAAGATTCCAAAGACACCCGCAATAGAGAAAGCGTACAGAGCTTTCAAAGTCTGTGTTTTCCTGTGTGATAGAGTCATTCTTTGCATCTTTGCTTGTGTGTATATTTCTGTTCTTTCCCTGTGTTGCATCTGTGTGACTTCCCATGGATTTGTGCGCTGAGTAGCCCAGGGTGGGCTGCGCATACCCAACTTTTGCTTACATTACAGGTAGTCCTTGACTTACAACAGTTCGTTCAGTGACTGTTTGAAGTTACAACAACACTGAAAAAAGTGAGTTATGACTGTTTCTCACACTTACAACCATTGTAGCATCCCCATGGTTCACACGATCAAAATTTGGATGCTTGGCAACTGGCTCATGCTTATGATGGTTGCAGTGTCCCGGGATCACGTCATTCAGCTTTTGCCATCTTCTGAAAAGCAAAGTCAGTGGGAAAGCCAGGTTCACTTAACAACCCTGTTATTAACACAACAACCGCAGTGATTCACTTAACAACTGTGGCAAGAAAGGTCGTAAAATAGGGCAAAACTCA
>NW_015388561.1:50376-62960 GCF_001527695.2 Protobothrops mucrosquamatus
ATTTGGATGCTTGGCAACTGGCTCATGCTTATGATGGTTGCAGTGTCCCGGGATCACGTCATTCAGCTTTTGCCATCTTCTGAAAAGCAAAGTCAGTGGGAAAGCCAGGTTCACTTAACAACCCTGTTATTAACACAACAACCGCAGTGATTCACTTAACAACTGTGGCAAGAAAGGTCGTAAAATAGGGCAAAACTCACTGAGCAACTGTCTTGCTTAGCAACGGAAATTTTGGGCTCAATCGTGGTCATAAGTCGAGGACTACCTGTACTGGGAAGAAGGCGGGCTTAGAATAGAACAGCCACAATGTTCTGGGCAGCTGCCCGACTACCCCTCCCATTGGGATGCATTGGGAGAATTTGCGGGAATTTTATTTTCCGTGCAGCTTTGAACACACATTTTCTTTTGCTGGATTTCGACTCTCCCCTCTCCCACTTTACCCATGCCAAATCTTGCCAAAAGCAAAAAAAGAGCAGCAAACATTAATAAGCAATCAAAGAAGTCACATCAACGCAGGATGTAAAATACTGTTGCTCGGAGCATAGCCTAAATCCTTTTGCTTTATATTTCTTTGAGAAGATGGTAAACTGTACTAACATGAGAATCAAGATATATAGGATGTTGCTCAGCTGAAATACCCTACCTTCCTGTTTCCTGGCATTGGGCAGAATTTTATGTTGATGAAAGAATAAGGTGAGACCCAAGATCTGGCAGGCAGCTTTATTATTTATTTTTTTCTTTGGGATTAGCAATAGGGTGAATTTATATTGCATTTAATAGAGTTGTGAATTACACCTGAATGTCTTCTGAATCCCAATCTGGCAGTTCTGAGCAAATTCACACTGTACAGCTCTAGTCTATTCTCCATTAATTGCTTATTTTAGGCCCAATATTTTTAGGCCAATAATATCAGCTTGACATAATATTTATTTTTTGGAAAAGGGAGAGCCTGATACATCTGATACATAAAGTCAGTGCTTTTTTTCTAAAAAAAAAAAAAAAGATGCTGGAACTCACACACGTCATACAACCCGCCTTGCCTACCCTATAAGGTTCCATCCAAAAAAGGGGCCGGAACTCCGTTCTGGGCGTTCTATGAGAAAAAAAGCCCTGCATAAAGTATATAATAGTATTATTTTTTTTCCTATTCCAAAGAGCTCAGCAAAGCAGCTGCCATAACCAGAAGCTATCCTTGGAGATTTGGCTCTAAATGAAGCTATATATTGGATATAGAAGAGTAAGAAAAAGGACGTAAAAGAGAAAAAGAAAAAGATGGCTGTTTCCACTGATAATACTGCAGAAACAAAACCAAAAGATAAACACTGGGGCAGTTCTTGGAGTGACCCAGGGAGTGACATGCTATGACATTTTTAAGCTAGCAATACTTGGCAGCATTTATTTCCTGATGCAAAATGGGTCCTCCAGACTCATCGTGCCCACTTTCTCAGACATACATGCCAACATTGAGGATGACAGGGAAATCAGTGGAAGTATTTTGGTGTATCCATAGAAACAGCATTCCTATTTTTCAAGTTCTGAAAGCCGATCGTCATTGGAGCGTTCCTCGGAGCTACAGAAGCCTTTCTGTGCTACAGCAAACCATTTATACCATTCATGATTTCCTCACTTGTTAGAGAGACAATGGTGAGGAATGGGAGCGACAGTGATATTTCAATAGTGTGACATGGTCACCGCATTGTTGTAATGCAACCTTTGTAATGCACCTGTCGCTTATTTATATGACTGTTTTCTTGTAACTGTCACTGGTAAATGCTGACCCTTATATGTAGTTTCTTTCAGAGAAATATTGTGTGGATGTTGTGAAGATCTCTCCTTCCCTCTTCCTTACCCCTACCCCTCAATGTGCTTATTTAGGGATGCATAGAACAGTGTAAATCCAAGTCATTCTACTATCATTTATTCATCCATCCATCCATCCATCCATCCATCACATTTCTACACTGAAACACCTCACTTAAATGACTCTGAGTGGCTTACAATAAAAGTACACAATAAACATATATAAATTACACACTTGTATATATTAATATCTCTCATTTTTTTTAACAGCATAAAAATCACAACGATATTTAGTGTATATCTGTCAACTACAAATTCCCCTGGACAAATAGAAGAAGTGGAGCAAAGTTTTGGATGTACAGTTTGTTTTAGCTTTTTAATGTACATTTCTTCAACATTCTCAATGTACAGTATCTGTTTTTGTCTGTAGTTGTTTTTCGGACAGAATGGATATACAGTATACCTTTTTTTCAGAGGTATCTTTTGCAAAGGAAAACTTCTTCAAATAGTGATCTATAGCGCTGAGAGAAGTGTAGCAATATATTCCGTGAATTCTAGTTCCCTTTAGGCAGGGAAACTGGATAGGTGACTTTAGGCCCGTCACTCACTTTCAGTCCAACCCATCCCACCTAAGGGGTGACGGGTATAGGGAAAATAGGACAAGAAGCATTATATATGATTCCAGGACTTGTAAAGAATAAAGAAAGAATGTACATTCCCAGTCAATAATTTAATGAATGAATATGCCACCAGCACTCCAGAATTACGTATCTAAACAATGTGCACACTATTTTTAGTTTAATTCATGGGAACTGACTTCTAATTGAGTCAGCCTTTGGGCTAAGAGTTTCAGAAAGATCAGGAGGTGCCAAGGATTGAACCTGTGTCCTCAGGCATAAAGAACAATGTATGTGCCCTTCTCCTAAAAGGGGGCCTTTCCCCTATCACATGTGTCAAATGCATGGAGCTGTGCCTGGCTGCCATTCTCCACTGCCTTGGGAAAACTGAGGCATCTCTTTCAACACAAGTCAATTGTTTTATCTTTCCAACTAAGATGTTTCTTCTCATGGGAGTTCAGCCTATCCTCGCCCACTGTTTCTTTGACATGACTCAGACAAATCACAGGAAAGCTTTCACTCCAGCTCAATAGTTGCTACTGAGTGGAAAATGCTAACTGTGGGCAAAATTTACCATTCTGTGAAGTTTTTATTCTGGGCCATATCAATCTGGCCAATCTAATAAAGGCAGTCCTTGACTTATGATAACAGTCTGGAGCAGAATTTCTGTTGTTAAGCAAAGAGGATGGTAAGCAAGTCATGTCAGATTTTACAACCTTTTTGGCATGCTTGTCAAGGGAATCACTCAGGTAAGTGAATCACATTAAGCAAAGCCAGCTTCCCAAATTGACTTTGCTTGGATGTTGACCAGGAAGGTCATGAATGGTGACCACACAACTCTGGGTTGCTACAATGGTCGTAAATACCTCTCAATTGCCAAGCACCTGAATTTTGATTACGTAACCGTGGGGATGCTGCAATGGTTGTAAGTGCGAGTACGTCACTTTTTACAGTGCCATTGTAACTTCGAACAGTCACCAAATGAATGGTTGTAAGTCAAGGACTACCTGTACTAGTCTAGTAGCAAACAGGAAGCAGTCATGGTGTTCTGTTTTTGGTCCAATCTCAAGATACCAGGAACAGTTTATTATCCTGGATAATTTATTTCCAGAAAACTGAGCCATCCCCTTATTGGCCAGATCAACATATTCTGCAATATTGTTGCAATATGTTCAGTCCTTAGAACTATAGTTTTAGCACATGCCAGTGCTAATAATGCTTGATACATAAGCAGTATCCTATTGGATTGGATTCCTGCCCCCTCTAATCCAACTCTCTGTTCTTACAGTATCTGATCAACTGCAGAAGGAAGCCCAGAAGTCTTCTGACAGATGGTCTTCAGAGGCAGTCACACCGCCATTACAGCTAATAGCCATAGATCCCTATGACTTCCATGAATTCACTCAACTTCCTTTGGAAGACCATCAAGCTTCCAGAGTAAGTAATATCAATGGCTATAAATTACAACATAGCCAGCTTTATGGGGGGGCTGCCCATACTTATATACGACTCATTAGCTCAAATGTCAAGTAGAGCTGAGGAAATTCATACTAATTATCTTCTGACAGCCCAACAAAATCTGATTTCCGGGTTCTACATGGTCATCGTATCAGCTGATAGGTTGTTATTTGGGGAACACCAGCTATGAGTTTAGTGTACATGGTTTAATTTTTATTATGTTAGGTATAGGCTGTGTTAATGTGTAATCTTTTGAGCAGGTTGTGGACCATAAAAATAAAGCTTTTAAAATATTTTATATTTTGTTATTTGCCTCTCCGTGGATAATTTTGAACTGAAGACAGCTTTGAGGGTCATTTTTGAAGAGAAAGGCAGCATATAAATCAAGTCAATAAAAAAAGTAAGTATGACAAATAAAGTAGGTTAAGAGGAACTGATGGCTGTGGAGAGCACTTACATTTTACTGCTGGCTTTGCCAAATCTTGTGGATATGCTCAGGCTTCAGATTCCCAGAATATAACACAACCAATTTTGTTTGTGTTTGAGTCTTTGAAGGTTCAGTTTGTTTCAGTCTTTGAAGGTTCAGTTACTAAGTCCTAACTTAAACACAAATTTAAATCCAGTCTTTAGTAGCTGCACTTCAATGGGTAGTTATTTTTCTGATCAGAGATCTGTTTGTTGGAACACTTGACATTGTTACAGTTAAATGGCTTAGCTTTAATATTTACCGAAAATATAGATGGAGATAAAATATTGTTTGCATAGCTATATAGCCCAAATACTTATAATGCAGAACACACATCCTTTATATATACCGTAACTCACAATTCAGTATAACAGCTACATCAATGGTAGCAGCCATCCCAATGCTTTATGAAGAAACTCAGTAGCATTCAAAATATCATTCTGTGTTTGAGCCCAAGAAACTTGGTTTTGAACTGTGAAGCAACATCTTCCTCTACGTCCTAGAGAGAGATGTCATCATGTCCCTTCCAGTAAGCAGAACATGTCTTCCTGCTAAATAGAGGGTTAAAAATGGAGGACAAGCATGGTTCCCTGCAAATTTTGAAGAAATGCATGTAGGTCTCAGAGGTCCACAAGGCTGATCCAGTCACTAGTACTACCCCTGAGTCATATCCTATGGATGTTTATAAATTCTCTCTTTGTATATAATTGCAGGCATGGATGTACCTAAACTTGAGGAAATATTGTACTTGTATTTGTTTTCCAGGATTTATAACCTACCTGCTTATCAAACTTTAGACTACTTATAAAATTCCCTCCCCTGAAAAATGCACCTAGCACTAATATTACTTTTAGGTGCTAGAGAAAACTCACTTTTTTGATCAGGCTCTTTAAGTATGCTTGATATACTTTCAATTTTAATAATTATTATATATTGGTTTTAAGTAATGATGGTATACACTATACACGCATACACACAAACATATATATCTATGTATGTATACCATACATATGTACCTGCATGTACATATATACATATAAATAAACACACATACGTAACCAGTTTTATTGGATTGATGCAAGCCATTCAGAGTTAATTTCTATGAAATGGGCAGCTATGTAAATTTGATTAATAAACAAACAAATAATTTTGTTTGAATCATCTTTTGCTTAGGGTTTTACACACACACACACACACACACACACACACACACACACACACTGTCCTGAAATCAGTGTTGATAAAGAAACAAAAGAAAATGTACATTGTGTACTTTTACATTCATTACATTTACCTTACATTAAATCCTATTAGGATTGTCTTTAGCAACCTGAATACAAAAGTATATATTATCAAACACAATTTAAATCCTCCAAAGAAAGCTATTGTTTACCTTTATTTGGGCCACCAGATTTGCTACTCCCCCCCCCCAAGTCATGTCCATAGACCTCTTCTTCAGTGCCTCAGTTTGAGAAGTCCTTCCTCAAAGTAAGATATTGTATACCAAGAAGCCAGAGAGGCTAAATTATGTTCCTCAGGAATTATGACCCCAGTCATTCTCCGCCATCTGATGCCCTCCCCTCCATAAACGAAAATTTACCCTGCCATTAATTCAAGAAAGGAATTAAAGGGAAGACATTAATGGGAAAGCGAAGAATTAATTCAGTATGCCTGAATGGCACACAAATCCATTTATATTGAGTTGTGAATATATGAAGCATACACATTCCTTTATGTTAGAAGTATAATTTATATTTTAGCCTTGCAAAAGCTATTTTTGGCAGACAGTATTTCTGGAATATAGATAACGTTGCTGCAGTTACCAAAACTAGGCCTAATGCTTTTGACAATGCAGCTTAATGTCTATTTGTGACTTGTTGCCATGGCAAACTCCTAATAGGAAGATAGAACATGCTTAATATGCATGCAGAGGTTTCTCGGAAACAAACTATGTGCAATATTAATCATAATGAGTTTATTGTTCCAGCTACCTGCATTGTATGTTTTATTTCCCTAAAAATTATCTTTAGTATATACTACTCTTTGAAACTTTGTATTTCAAAATACTGCAATATAAACCTAAAAGACATTAGCTAATCCAAGTACCTATAATACAGGAAATGGATGCTACTCATGACCATAGAACCAAAATTTGAGAAGAATCAGTGGCTTCCATGATCTGTTGGATTCTCTCTGTGTCAAAATTTTCAAGATGGTGGCTGCAACATCCTGCTATTTTGCAGATTTTGATGGTTCCTTCCTTCTTTTTGGTGTCTATCCCTGGGGAAAGAGATTATTTTATTTTATTAGAAGTAAAATTTAAAATATGTTAGATTTTTTATTCTTATATAAACAATAAGAATATTCTTATTCTTATTCAAGACAAGCAAGAGGCTGAAAAGTCAAAAGTTGATTTATAGAAGTTTGGGATATTGTCATGGGAAGAAATGACTTTGAGGGACAGAAGAAAGAGCTGCTAACAAGGCAATGGACAGATCATAAAAGAAACTTGAGTCTGGAGAAGAACTGTAACCTGTCAAAAGATCTTATAAGATTCTCTTTAGCTCTCACAGAGATAAAAGGAGGGAAGAGGGAAGCACATTCAGACTTGCAAGACTCTGTCACTATAACTTTATAATAAAAGTAGTATTAGCCTGAATAACTTTTGTTTCCTAGTCTGGTCTATCTTGAATGGCTAACAACAAGTCTGAATGCATTTCCCCTTGTAGCAGCTCTTCCTCCATATTTCAATATGAGCAGTAGGATCTGAGATATGCCTCATATCCAGTGGTGGGATTCAGCCAGTTCGCACCAGTTCAGCAGAACCGGTAGCTAATTTTTTGTTGCCCAGGCCCAGAATGGACTTCCGGAAGCGGCATCCACACAGAGAACCGGTTCTTCACATATTTGAATCCCATCACTGCTCATATCCAGTTCAATCTCTAATTCTAAAAGGGCTTCTACTGCTCCTGATTTATTCTGTAGTCCTTGAGATGAAGCAGGAGGTTTATGAAGTAGTCCAAACTAAAATTGGACCTTTGGCAGACTTCCTACCTAGGGGAAATACTGATTTTCCATCAATGCTTTTCAGTGCTGCAGAATACAGATGCCGTATCTGGAAACAGACACATACACAAACCCACATGAAAAGCAAAACTGTATTCAGGTTTTATTCAAACATTCCTGGAAGCCTGGAAGAAAAGATGTTGAAGAACAGAGGGACCATATTCAAAGCAAAATAATGGCTTAGAAAGCAAATGCTTTTATCCTCATAAAAAATAAGGTACTCCCTATTTTTTTTTATATAGAAGGTAAACAGTTAAATATCACATTTGTCTTTTAAATTATGATTTGGCAACCTGTGGCTATTTGATCACTTCAGTGCAATCTATATCTCTCTTGGCAGCCCAAAGGAAAAGGAAGGAGACATGGCAGGAGAAAGAGAGAAAAGGAAGGAGAATACTGCCTCCGGAAGTTGTGGGTGCTCAACACTGGAAGTTTTTAAGAAGAGACTGGACAACCATTTGTCTGAAATTGTATAAGGTTTCCAGCCTGAGCAGGGGGCTGGACTAGAAGACCTCCGAGGTCCCTTCCAACTCTATTATTATTATTACTGTCTGTACCCACATTTGTTTCTACCCCAACCATGGTTAGCTATGACCCCATTCAGTGCAGATCTATAACTTCCATTAAATTGGTAGTTGGAGAATTTCTACCCTTGGAGAAATGAGGCCCACTAAGAAAAAAACTCCTCATCCCTGAATTAAAATATCACTACTAGCAAGGAATAGGAAATAAATCTGATAGAATCTACATTAGGGCTTTTTCAAACTTCTGGAATGGCTGGGTTGAAATTGGAAGGGCTAGCCTTCCAATTGAAATGGGAGGGTTAGCTACAGCTGCACAATTGAAGCCTTGTCTCTTTTTTTAACACATTCTGCATGTGTAACACACCTTTAAAAGGGGGGGGGGATGGCACGTTCACTGTGTGATTATATCTGCCATCTTGATTTTTTTTTTATGTTCTGTGTGGACCCCCCTGAAGTTTCATTTACCTAATGGGTGACATTTCAGTGTGCAACAAAACTTCAGATCTCTTCCCATGAAGAAAGCCAAATTAAGCCTAATAGGTTAGCTCATATAATCAACGTAATGTCCATAAAATGCAGTGTGTACACATCTGTTTTGTACAGCATTGGAATTAACTGCTTTCCCAAATCTGTTTGGCTATTATAGGCTCTAGATATTGCCTTGATTCTAAGCCAACAATCACAGTGTTCCTTTGTGTTGTGACTCCTTCTCAGACATTAATTTATAGCAAGCAAACCTTTGCTTTTCAAAATACCTTTTTGTTCTTCTGTTGACAACAGCATGATTCATTATCCCTCCCCTCAACTCCATTGTTCTTTTAACATGCATTTTCATGGATTTGTTTCAGAATGATGTTAGGCAGTTGAATGATGCAGCAAGCTCTGATCTGGGCCTCATATATGGAGCACATCCTGTCATCTGTTTCATAATAAGACTAGGATATAAGCCAAGTTTTCTTATTCCTTATTAGTTATGAATGAAGTGTGACTCACACCTTATGTAATCAAGATGGGGGATGGATCAGTGAGATTCTGCATTTTGGGCATGGGCTTGAAAAAAGGAAAGTTATCCAGAGACTGAAATGATTCTGTACCACTTGAGAATGTGGTTTACTTTCTGCTGCTTCACAAGTTGAGGAATTTATATCCCCCTCTCAGTTTGGCTCTATAAACATTTAACTAATGAGCCTAAACCAGGGGTAGGCAACCTTGGCTCTTTTATGATTCATGGACTTCAGCTCCCAGAATTCCTGAGCCAGCATGGCTCAGCTTGGAAACCTCTCCCTTTCCCCTCAGCATGGCTGGCTCAGGAATTCTGAGAGTTGAAGTCCACGAGTCATAAAAGAGCCATGGTTGCCTACCCCTGGCCTAAACAAACACATATTTCCTAGTATAAGGACCGTGAATTTGGTTGCCTTTTTTTAATTTTGCTAATCTAAAGAACAATAGCTTTGTTCCTAATTTCAGTTCTCTGCTTCCTAGAAGACCTGTGATATTCCTTCTAGAGCAGAGTTGTCTAATCTTGGCCGCTTTAAGACTTTTGAACTTCAGCTCCCAGAATTCCCCAGCCAGCCATGCTGGGAGTTGAAGTCCACAGGTCTTAAAGTTGCCAAGGGCAGATAACCCTGTTCTAGAGCTTAAAATATAATTTATAGAACTAATAGACTTTTATGGTCTGAAAGATGGGAGGAGACTTACTTCCATTTTGGTGCTTCAATATTCCTGCAGACATCTTTCAACTTGTCTTACAGCATAAGAGACAGATCCCTTATGCTTGTAGAATGTTGGTTGTCCAGTTCAACATGTAAATACCAAGAGTCAGGCTTGTAGGTACAACAAGGTTATTATACAGAACCTTTCCATTCCTTATCATCCCTGATAAAAATTTCAAAGCCTGCTCAAAAGGGTGAGATTTTAATTTTCCTGAAAGTACTGTCAAAAAGATAAAAATAAGTTTCTGGAGATCAGTTCTGGGATGGATAGTCATAAACTATACTAGATGTTTGCTATGCTATTGAATTTATTGCAGGAAAAAAATGTCTCTGCTGTTCTTATCCTTGTATGAAGCTTTGGAGAAAGATTTCTATTGCAATTTGAAGGATTTGGGGTTCCAGTTTATTCATTTATTTTATTTTTAAATATAACTATAAATTGTTTGCTTAAAAAAAGAAAAGAAAGAGATGCTGGCTGAATCTAACTGAGAAATTCAGAATCCTACAAAATGTGTAAAAAAAATATGTAGTTTCAATATATTCTGTGTATGATCAAAGGCAGTGTTGCCGGTGACATTCAGCAAGTTTGGACTAAAATTCCCATTATTCTCTCACATATTGAAATAGATGGAAGTTGCAGGCCAAAACATCTAGGATTCTATGAGGTTCAAGTTGTCTTCGACTTCAGTAGACTGATTTCCTGAAAAAGTGTCTTAGTATTCTGTAGGGGTTTTTTGAATGAAAAAAATCCCTAAAATATTACTAAAGGCTTAGCAATTACTTTAGTTTAGCACAGGGGTGAACAATTTTTTCTAGCCTGGTGACTATACTTTGTGGTCCCCTGGTGTTCAAAGGGAATATGGCAGGTGAGATTGGACATAATCCTGATGGGAAGGGGTAAAATATTGAGGCCCATTTTTCATTGAGAACTTTTTGGGAGAGGTTTACAAGGTGAATGTAGGGCTGTCACACTTTCATGGGTACTAATTAATTCATTTTTGTGCTGTAAAGGGGCACTATGCATACTTTAAGGCTCTGCGGCATTTAAGAGAACCATTTTACCTTTTATGCCCATCAAAACAGAACAGCCTGTAAACTTTATCACTGGGTTTATATCTTTTCCTATATTTCATTGCAGAGTCCAAATGATTTATTGCAAAACCATTATGGGCAAGACTAGAAAGTTATTGTCTGACTTTGATAATGTGTGAGGCTACCTACTTCTTTTGGCAGGAATCCAGTCAATGTTCTCATATAAAAGATTGCAAGGATATTTCAAAGATTCAGGGATGGAAACTGAAGATTTATTCCTCCTCACAGAGAAATTGATATTTAGGGATAATCCCACTCTAAAAACTGTAAATAGATTGTTATTGTGGCTGGCTGCACAGTCAGACAATTGTTTAGATTGGATTTGGCATTTTTATCCACCTATTGAATCCTTTCCAAGGACCTGGGATAGGCAGATATTGTTTGATGGTATTAATGGTATCATCACAAGATGTAAGCCAGGGGTGTCAAACTCAATTTCATTGAGGGCCGCATCAGCATTGCAGTTGCCTTCAGGGGGTCGGGTGGGTGCGGCCTACTGGGTGGGTGTGGATGGAGTGTGTGTGGCCTACTGGGTGGGTGTGGCCAGCTCTACATCGTTCGTGTCAATGGTGCCTGTGGGGGCCTGGGCAGGAGTGGGATCTGAGGGTCTCTGGCCGAAGGGGGTGGGACCAGGGCAAGTGCCAAGGCATGGTCCACTGGAGGAGCCTCGCTGTTCCTCTCAGGCCATGCGTGGGGGGGTGGGTTATGGAACTAATACTGAATGTGTTTCAGCATAGATGGCCACCACAAAATTTACATTGGCTCCCAGCTGGCCTGGGCCAGGGCCAAGGCAGAGGGGACCGTTCCCTCACTGTTTCCAGGATGGCTTCGCTGGCCACATGAAACCACTTCGCGGGCCGCATCCGGCCCCCGGCCTTCTGTTTGACATGTCTGATGTAAGCTATTCCAAGTAAAGCTGCTTTTTGCAATTGATTGGTGGTGATTTTTTCAAGGCAATGGGGTTCAAATGATGCTCTAGATGTTTTGGGATTGCACCCAAGGCACCCATTGGTTTTATTTTTGCTTTCTTTTGCTAGTCATTCTACTTTTATTTATAGATCTTTGTAATTTGTGATATTTTCTAGTTGTCTCTTCTATTCTGCTGTTTCCAGATATGTCCACTATCCAAACATTTTTGTCTTCCTTATCAAAATTTTTTAATTCAAGGTGTTATGTGGCAGGTACCTGCCCATTCGAATTCCAAAGTATCAGAGCAATTTAGCTTCTTCATTTTCTATTATTTTATCTATTTTATAGACAAATAGACAATAGACCACCCATTCTTGCTTGCAGGCAAACGATATTTCTTTTAGATATTTCAATGCACCGTTGTTGCTACTGTTGTTGTCTGTAGTCAGCCTGTGCAATCTTTTTGCAGCAGCTAACTCAGCTTCTTTGCAGAGATGGCATTTGCTGTCTTCTAAATTCTGGTTTTATATTAATTTGTTCTTAAGACTTGGTCTTATGTAGCCAGAATTAGCCTGTTTCTTTCTTCAATTTTCCTGCTCTTGGCCATTGCCAGATCTTGTTATCTGTTTTGCCTGTTATTATTATTATGGTTCGTCGCACAATCAACCAGATGTTCAGATTGGATTTGATATTTTTATATATCTATCGAGTCCTTTCCAAGGACCTGGGGTAGGCAGATTTTAATTTAATTTAATTTAATTTAATAATTTAATTTATATACCGCCCTTCTCCCGTAGGACTCAGGGCGGTGCACAGCATATTAAAACAGACAAACAAGATACATCAAAGAACAAAAAACCCCCATAAAACCAAATTAAAAGCCAAATATTAGAAGCTGTGTGTCAATTAAAATTTTCTTAAAATCATCCCTACCTAAAAT
>NW_015388561.1:65232-81329 GCF_001527695.2 Protobothrops mucrosquamatus
TGTATAGGCGTGTTCCTGGGACAACATGAACAATTATCCTGTCACTCCTGAGCCACTCCATCCGAAATATTAATCAATAAATAATAATAAATATTAATAAATAAATATTTGTTTCATTATAGCAATTGAGTTTATTTGGTAGCACTTATGCCAAATAAATAATTAATCCTGAATATTCTTAATACAACATAGTTAATAGAAGAAGAAAAAAATGTTTATATCTTCTTCCTCTCCCTCTCCCTCCCTTCAATTTCACCCAAAGCATTACTGAACTGTCCTTGCTTTGATTGCAGATATTTAGTTTGTAGGCCAGAAGCTGCAGCAAATAACAGGGTAGGCATTTTAACCACCAAATAAACATTATATGCATTCAGTTCCTCTCAACAAGCAAAGGACACATCCATCTGCACTACAATGAAATTGCCACCTTCTGTATCATTATCAAATCAGAGCTTCTATGCTGCACATCTTTCTGTCTGGCTAAAAATGAGAGCCATCCCTCCCCCATGTCAAACACCAATTAATACATCCCTATGCTAACCATGGATGTTACAATTCATCAAAACAAGGACAAATGGAAGATAACAGACATCACATGTATCAACTCTGTCTCTCTGTCAAATTATAGGCGTATTTCATTTTCTCCTCTAATGGGAGGATTTTTTTTTAAAAAAAGAGGCACATTTATATTTCATATGACATCTGCATTCTTTGATCATGCTAAAATGACAGCTGTTGAGGAGGACCTAGCAGACGCAGTAAAATTACTCCCCCCTAAATATTCCCGATGATTAATAATTTCAACGCAGAAGATGCATTCTTATTTTCTTTAATGTGGCTTTTACTCTATTTTTTTAACATTGTAAATGGGAAACTTCCTTCTGATGGACTGTAGCTCTGAAGCAAACAGGATTAAATTTAAATTTACATTCCCTTTCAGAAGTCTGTAGAATAAATCAATAAATCGTATTTGTTCAGAGGCCTTTCAAAGAGTGCGATTGGTAGAGATTATTGTACCCGTCTAGCTCTCAAAAGGTGAAATGGGAACCTTTGAGGTGAGCTTAACCTTGGAAGATTGTATGTAAATCTGGTGCCTGTCATCTTGACCAGTCCTATTTATGTACAGTATGTATGTATGTGTGTATGTATGTATGTATGTATGTATGTATGTATGTATTTATTTATTTATTTATTTATTTATTTATTTATTTATTTATTTAAGAAAATTTATATTGCTGCCTACTTGCACATGGCGACTCAAGGCAGCTTACAGGACAATATGAAAGAGCACAATCTGAAAGAAATAAAATTAAAATAATAAATAACAAAATAATAAAAAATAAAAATAATAAAATAATAACCCCCTCACCCCGGCGACAACACACATTCATTTAATGGGTTCCATCCCGCTCTGGGTTCCCCAGGCCCTGTGGCAGAACCATGTCTTCATTGACCTACCTACCTTCTGCTACTTCTACTTCCCTCAACCTTGCCAAGTATAGTTATTGTATATCATTCACTCTCCTCACATGCTCAAAGCATGTTTGTCTGCTTACTACCAGGAGGGTGTGATCATCCTTTATCGGGTCCAGGACTGACCAGCTGTTTCTCCTTGTATGGCACTCTTGGCAAGAATGTCCAGAATGCTAAGCTGTTTATCTTTTTTTTTTCCTCTAAACATCCAGCTTTCCCTGTTGTATGTTATCACTGAAAAAGCCATTTGCTTTAATGGTTCTGATCTTTGTTGTCTAAGAAACAGGGTTTATTTCTTACAGGTTTATCATTGCTCATTCTTTAGGGTCAATCTCCTTTTTACTTCACTAGCACACTGCTCATTTTTATCTATTCCCAAACCAAGAAAATAAAATGGTTCTCTTCTCTTCTTTGCCAAGTGCAAACTCATAAAAGGTGTTGGTGGACATAACTGCAAGTTAATGCTAACAACTGTAACCTGCAATATACATTCAAAATGAATGACCAGAACTGGGTTGGTTGATATGTATGTTAATTCACATTTCTAGAGTCAATAAATTGTGACCATGAATATCCTGTTGGTCTTCCTGTAATTTTTGTCTTTTTAAAAAAAGAATACGTATAAAATGTACACATAAGGGAAATAGGTGTACTAAAAATTATATTTTATGGATGCTAGGGGACGTGTGTATAAGTAGTATTTGTTCACTGCTTATGAACAATTTTTTTTCAGGCACTTTTAACAGAAGTGCCTGCTTGTTTTATATGGGTATGGTTATTCAAATATATTGATAATTATATAGGGAGTCCTCGACTTACGACTTCAATTGAGCCCAGAATTTTTATTGCTAAGTGAGACATTTGTTAAGTGAATTTTGGTTCCATTTTATGACCTTTCTTGCCACAGTTGTTAAGTGAATCAGTTGCAGTTGTTAAGTTAGTGACACGGTTGTTAAATGAATCTGGATTCCCCATTGATTTTGCTTGTCAGAAGACCGCAAATGGGGATTTCATAACCCCGGGGCACTGCAACCGTCATAAATATGAGTCAGTTGCAAAGCATATGAATTTTGCATCACATGACCATGGGGATGCTGCAATGGTTGTAAGTTACAATCTGTGCCATTATAACTTAGAACCGTCACTAAATGAACTGTTTTAAGTTGAGAATTACCTGCAATTATTGGAACATAACATATACTCTATGTTGTTTCCTTTAACATAAGAAATATTATGGAAAATGTAGAAAAAAGGAAAAAGTCAAAGAAAAAGCTGATTGAAAATGAGGAAAAGGAAATGTAAATAAAGCTACTTTATACCAGCAACATTTTCTCTTTATTTTTCTATTGTTGCAAAGACCTTTGCTTCCACCAGATCATACCATACCTATACCATTTCAGACAAATGGCTGTCCAGTCTCTTCTTAAAACTTCCAGTGTTGGAGCATTCACAGCTTCTGGAGGCAGGTTGTTCCATTGGTTAATTGTTCTCACTGTCAGGAAATTTCTCCTCAGTTCTAGGTTGCTTCTTTCTTTGGTTAGTTTCGATCTGTTGCTTCTTGTCCTGCCCTCAGGTGCTTTGGAGAATAGCTTGACTCCTTCTTCTTTGTGGCAGCGCCTTAGCTATTGGAACACTGCTATCATGTCACCCTTAATCCTTCTTTTCATTAAACTAGACATACCCAATTCCTGCCACCGTTCTTCATATGTTTGAGCCTCCAACCCCTTAATTATTTTTGTTGCTCTTCTTTGTACTCTTTCTAGAGTCTCAACATCTTTTTTAAATCGTGGTGACCAAAACTGATTGTGGTAATTATCAACTCCATCTAATCAAATCTTTCTTTCCCTTTCCTTCGACTCATTCACCATTTCTTCATATGCTTTATACCTCACTTTGAGTTGTACAAAACAAAGGAGGAATGTAAATCTAATGAATAATAGTAATAACATATTTGTTATCAAACTGATTCTAATTCATTCTCGTCCTTTGATGAAGCCAGTTGTAGATATTGCTTTCATAATGGTTGCTCACCTTTGTATTCTATCACCTGTTCATTTTTAGTTTATGTTTTACCACATCAATTCTGCTGTAACCCATTCACTTGAATTCAAATTACTTTTACATTTCTCCTTTCACTTTCATATAATAAAATGAGCAGAATTCATGCTCTTATATACAATTGTTTTTATTTGTTTTGACACTAACTTTCTACCAGCATTTGTACCTCTTAAGATTTCTTTATGCATTGTTTTACATTTACTCGCTCTGGGGTTTTTTGGTTTTTTTTGCCATTTATATATAGCTTGCAATTGGGCACTCTATTTTGTCTGTAAAATACAGCTACTCTGTTCTTCATATACATTAAGTTTTAGATATGTACTTTTTGGTGCATCATAAAATATCTTTAAAATTTGCTGCAAATAGTTGTGGTTCTCTGCCCAGCAATGTAGCTTTGCTTGCATACAAAAGCTTATACATATTCCTGGCTGCATCCATGACACATCAACATCAATATAAACATTTCTTATGCACTTATCCCTAAATAAACCAAGAATTGAGCATTCAATGCTTTATCTCCTATCCCAGTGGTGGTGAACCTTTTAGAGACTGAGTGCCCAAAACCCGCCCCTGCCTCCCCGCCTGCCCCGCTCTGCGCCCCACCCGCTCCGTCCCCGCTCCCCCGCAAGACCACCCACTGCCTCCACGGCCCACTGCAGTAGATTGTCAAAGCAGCGTAGAAGCGCTGTGGCAGACACGCCCTCCGCCCATACCCCGCAGCATCATCTCCGCGCAACGGGACGTGAGGGTGGAGTCTTGTCCCTGCTGCCCGGCTGCTCCGTGTGGACCACGCTCAGGGGCGACTCTCCTTCAGGGGGGCTGCTGGTGAAAAGGGGGCCACGGGGAGGCAGGGCTGGGGCAACTGCATGTGCCCACAGAGAGGGCTTTGAGTGCCACCTCTGGCACGCGTGCCATAGGTTTGCCACCACTGTCCTATCCAATAACCAACGTTTAACTCCCATATTGTGGAAAAAAATCTATAATTCAAGTCTTTACTTTATTATACACGTATTCTGGGCAATATATCAAAAGCACAAGCAAAGTCTAGTTTTAAATCAAGCAACCTCCATGCTATTTGGTATAAGCTACAGTCCCAAATCTTGCAAACTAGTAAAATGTTATTTCCATTCCAGCAATTGGATTCCTCTCTTTTTGTTTAATATCTATTTTTAATAAATGTAAGCATGAACATGGAATTATATTAACTGATGGGGCTCATAAATAATAGAATTATCAAAAATACAATTAGCTCCAAGGTTTTATTCACACACTACTGATTGCCCTATCATTAGAATGAATAGGCAACAATTTCAGGATAGAAACAGACAACTCTACTAAACCCCCACTTTCTTATAAAGATACCTCAGGAATTGTTTTTCTGTTTTACTTTTAAAGTAAAACACTTTTCCCTTGAGGGTTCCTGTCCATTTGGGCTACAGCACTTCAGTTTGTTTCTGGATAGTCTCAGCAGTTCATTGACTACAGAATAAGAGTCACTTTTTCATTTAAGCCTATATCTCACTTTAATAGTATTCATAAAATAGCATACTGGTTGAAACCTTTACTTATCATACATATTATTTGCTCTCTTCTCATAGAGAAGGTTCTTGGCTTGAAACTCGGCAGAAGATTTTTTTTTTAAATACATTTTTTCTTTTCTTTTTAAATAACAGTATTATACCTGACAAAGTACACAGTCATAAGGTGCTACCAGACACTTTTCAAAAAGAGAATTGAGCATTGCGTATCAAAAATGTATGCAGCTTAACAAGAGCAGATTGTCTCCTTTTCACTCTTTCTCCTGCAATTTTATTTTGTTGCCGTGATAAAACTCGAGAATTTATTGCCTAGCATCACAACATCTTTTAGCCTGATGAATATGAACAAAGGGAAGCTCAGTGCTTTACACTATGGGAGTGAGAGTTTGAAAATTGGCCTGTTAACTTTGTCTATATCTCTGTGGGTTGGATTCAAATTACATTTGTCAAGTCAAACAATGAGCAGTCCTGTGAAATGAAAGGAAAAAAAAAACCATCTGTGACACTAAATGTGCCACACTTCTAAAGGAGGGCAGGATAAATAAATATACTTCTTCCAGTTAAGAAAGCTTTTGAAATATTCTTTCATAAAAGGACTGGCCACTGTGGCTAATGTTCCTAAGACCAAACTACACTTTCCTTACGCTGTAGCATGAGAGAAGATACGCAGCCAGCAGAACAATGGAAAGCTGATAGGGGAAGGCCAATTCATATCAAAAGGATGGCGAATGGAATTGCTCATTACAGTAAGTTTCTTCTACTGAATGCCAGCAGACCATGAAATAGCATTTCAGTAGACAAAGTCACCCCAAGGGAGGTCTTGAAGCAGACTGCAGCATTACAATGCCTAATGCAGGTAGTCCTCGACTTACGACCTCAATTGAGCCCAACATTTCTGTTGTTAAGCAAGATATTTGCTAAGTGATTTTTGCCCCATTTTACGACCTTGCTTGGGATAGTTGTTAAGTGATTCACTGCAGTTGTTGTTAAGTTAGTAACCTTGTCTGTTAAGTGAATCTGCCTTCCCCATTGACTTTGCTTAGCAGAAGATGGCAAAAGGGGGATCGCGTGATGCCAGGACACTGCGGCCGTCATATGTATGAGTTAGTTGCCGAGCATCTGAATTTTAATCACATGACTACGGGGATGCTGCAACGGTTGTAAGTGTGGAAAACGGTCAGAAGTCACTTTTTTTCAGTGCTGTTGTAACTTTGAACTGTCACTAAATGAACTGTTGTAAATCGAGGACTACCTGTAATTATTCCCTTTACCATGATTCCCCCCCTCCCTGATTACTCAAGTAAGATCTGATTAGCTAGAACTAGGAGAAGAGAGCAAATAATATGTATGATTATGTTTGTCCTGGTCTTTGACCAACATAATAACACAAAATAATAGCTTTATTAAGTTCATTTGCTTCATTTGCTGTTTATGCTTCATTTGCTGTTTATGAATTTAAACTTCGTAAATTCTATGCCTTGTTAGAGGACAATTTTCCCAATCAAGATGCTAGTTCTTACCCTGCAGAATATAGTTGTCAATGTGCTGTCAGATCAGGAGGAAATTCTGCCTTACCTTTTTTGGGAGGGAAGAGGTACACAGAATTCCAGAATAAATTTGACCAGAGGTTTTCAGATGCTGCCAAGTTGTAAGTCAAATTGCATGCCTTTGATATGTAAAGACTATTTACAGGGGAACATGATGTGTAGCATATTAGCATCATCAACATAATCAGCGAGCGCAAAGACAGTATTTCTATAGCATTTAATTCTAAAGGTATCCGTTTTTATAGTCACACTTAATGTGTGAGAATCAAAGATGACCACAACATTCATTTATTTCCTTATCAGCAGAACAAATGGAGGCAATGTATAATAATAACTGGGCTTGATTTTGTCCTCTGTTCACTAAGGGCCAGCTAGTGACCCATTCTTAGTATATAGCTCATTTTCTGTAAGCATCTAAAATTTATATGTTTTTTTTCCCTTTGGGCTATTGGTAGCAACTTAAATACAGCTAGCATTAAGGTCTCCACCACCACCTACAATCTTCTGGGGCACTGAGAAAATTGGGAGTTTGCACATTTACTGCTATAGTGAACAAATGCCCATTTCTTAGAAGGCCAACTGGTGGACGTAAAGGACAACTAAAGTATCTGATAACTTAAATGCAAGTTTTGTGTGTGTGTGTGTGTGTCTGCCAGCATGGTGGTGGGCGGGAACGACGGGTGAGCTGCGCTTTGCAGGACAAAGTGGGCGGATCTATGCCGGCAGGTCCATTGGGATCAGGAAGGCTCTGAAGGAGGTAGCCATTGGGGGGGGAAGCAGGAGGTTTTCCAGCAGGTGCTGCCAGGCCTGCAAATGCGGTGCTGCCCCTCCGCTTTCCAACCCTGAAATCCCAGAGTAAAGTTGGGCAGCCTTTGAGCGCTGCTGACAAGCTGCAGATCTAATATAGCCTCGGCTGCCGTCCCCTTCCTTGGGAGGACGAGCCTGGAGTATGCGGCTTTTAGTCAGGGCTGATGGCATGGCGGTGGGCGGGAGGGCCAAGGACCGCCGCTTTGCAGGATGGAGGTACTTGCAAGTCCCGCCCCAGCTATGGCAAGGACCAGCAACTGTGTCTATGCCCAGGGGGCGAGGAGAAGGAAACGGAGGAGCGCGGTGGCTGGGCTGCCTTCTGGCCTGCTGGATTCAGGTTTTTCCTTTAATTGGAGGCGTATGGCTTGACCCTGGCCAAAATGCAAATCCCCCTCTAAGCAGGGATTGGGAGGCTGACGGCCTCTATCATTATGGTCATGCAGTTCTGAAATCGATGGGCTGCTGCTGAGGAGGAGAGTCAAAACAGGGCAAAACAAGAGGAGTCCACCATGGTTTATTGATTGCAAAGTTTTCCTCAAGTTTTCCTATCTCTTTCTTGGCTATTAAAATCACATTGGCAAGGTCTGTACTGAACACCTGACTGCAAACTACTCGACCGGATTTTAGCCTAGCCCCTTGTGCAATCCCAGGCCACATTCTGCAGGTAAGAGGATGTAGTAACAGGAGAGCGCTGCAGAATTGATTCGTTATTCATTCTAACTTTCCTTTTCCCCTTAGAGAAAGAATTCAGGAGAGCTAGATTTATTTTTCCTCTGTACGTGAAGAGCTGTAATTAGTGATTTAATTATGTTTTCTTTTTGGCTGTGTTTTAATTTATATATAATGTACAGTATGTTTAATTGAGGAGGGCTTGGAGAGGTAGAAGTGGCCAAAATGGAGGCTGCACCTTGCCCTCCAGATCTCTGTCTCCCCTGCAGTTCTCTGGAGAGGGGGAGGGGACCTGTGCGAGGGAAGGCTGCCCCAACAAGTCACCATCCTTACCAGGCATGATTGGAAATGGGAATTCCCTTTCGAGAAGGGCCAGCCTCCCTTGTGCAGGACCCGGGAGCGCTGCTCCCCTGCAGCCTCCTCTTGCTCTCCAGAGATCTGTCAAGACAGAAGTTGGACTTGGAGGAAACTGCTTCCTGCAAACATCCTCCATCTCCTGCTTTGCCGGGAGGGGGCACCGGACAGGGAAACACCAACGATGTCTGGGATTGGGAAAAGAACATCTCTTTAGTTTTCTATACACACGCACACATACAAACTTTTCAAGCTTGCATCTACATCTGAGCTAGCAAATTGCCAATCATGCCTGGGCTTGGGGAGAAGGCCTTCTCCTTCCTCTGTGGATAAAAGTCCCCAAACTTGGAATGCGGGGTGTGTGTGCGAGCATGCGCTTGGCTGCTAGTAGTTTGGGGAGGCAAGTTTGTGGGGCACCAAGTTGTCCCCACATTGAGTTAGCCAGTGCAACTTGTTCCATTCTGACCCAGCTGTCTTGAGTAAAGCTGTGTCCAGTGAGTGGCGTCGAGCAGGCCATGCTAGGCGACTAGTGGTACTTGAATATTGCCATATCCTAAAAGTGGTACAATCTCTGAAAAGGTTGAAAAGCCCTGGTCTATAGCACTCTTCTTTTTCCCCCCCACTCTGATGCATTCATTCTCTATAATATCTTCTCTTCTTTCCTCCCTCACAACACAGCAGACAATCAGAGACAGAATGGCTCAACTTTGCCAGAGGCCTGAAACACTTGACTGGAGAGAAGTATGCAAATAAAATTGATATCTCCATGAAATCTTCATGAGGCCTTGGGTCTTTAGATGAAGTTGTCTACAGTGAGCATAATATCTCATTTGATACAAAGGGATACTGTTGGCATTACTCATCTGCTTCTGATACCCTGTGGATCCTCATATCACGTATTTATAATATACACAAACTTCCCTTCTGAAGTCAACCTCATTCAGTTTACTAAGACTTTCTGCCTGATAAGTATGTTTAGGGTAGCAATCTCTATTTATGGTACAGTATTTCATTTTTTAAAAATCTAATAATCCTGTTTCTTTAATTATTTATATTACTCATATTCTGTTTTTAAATTGTTAGGGGAAGTTGTAGGCAATCGCAGAGGGAAAACACCGAAACATCATTAACTTTCAATAAAATGATTAAACCTTATGCAGAACTGAGCATAATATTAAGATCTTACAGAAAACTAAAATCAATCAAAGGGTTTATTAAAAAGTTGGGGAAATGAAATGGATTTAATCAGAGGTTTTTGTTTTGTTTTGTTTATATTTATATTTTGTTTTGTTTTGTTTTGATTTATATTTTGTTTATATTTATTTTTAATAATTTTTAATAATAAAGTTATAATAAAGTCAAATCAAAAGAAAAGAAACAAAAATAAATAAAAACCCCAAGTTTAAGAGACACAATGATCTCTGACTTTTTCCAGAGATAATTACATTTGTATAGTCTCTCTTCCCCCTCTTAGATATTATATATATCCTTTCAACTCATAAGCCCAAAGTTTTGCAAAGGAGCAATAAGTGAACATAACTTAAGTAGAACATCAAACAGTTGTGATCCCTTCTTGATCAAGGACTTGATGATAGAGAGCCATCTGGAAGCAGATCTCATTTTCCTTTGCACTTTGTTATATCAATGCTTTGGAAAAAAATTTGGCCTAAATCCATTGTCCACTTCCCTGAACGTTTATTTCCTCTGCAAAAGAAGCTTCTCGTTTCTTCTCCTCCCCCCCCCCATCCATCACTGGACCCCATTCAAGGATGAAAATAACCCATATACTTTTTTCTTGCAAAGAGGCAGAAGATGTTTCTCTTGTGGTTTTCTCCTACTATATATCCCTGTCCCTTATTCTGCAGCCTGTGCTGCAGGTACCTGGATCTGCTGTGCTGATAGCTGATCTTGAAAAAGGCCCTTGAGAGAAAAGCAGTTGACTGACAGGTGGGAAATCAGATACTGCAAACTGTGGAAAACAAGGTCATGGGACCTTTCTCTACACTCTTTGTTTATTTTGCCATTTGATTGCCACAGGCTAGATAAATAAAATATTTTTTTCCCATTTGGGAACATTTAAGAAGGTGACTCATGACAATTGCACTTACATCTTTTTCTTCTTTAGATAACTGAAAATAATGTATTTTCCTTTAAGGAGCAAACAGTATCTTCTATTAATATAAATAAAAATGTAAATGTTCGTTTGTTCAAAATCTTAAATCTCTGAAAGTTCTTCACCGATTGCTTTGAAATTTTGACACAATGTTGCATTCGAATACGCGCGTGTTTTTATATACCTATATTATATAGATGTCACACCTGTGACAGGTAAAAACATGCTTTTTTTAAAAAAAACAGCGCCATCTGTTGGACGTAAAAGCAACACACGCTTTTACCAGACTAAGCCCCAGCAATGCGTGGCCGGGTACAGCTAGTTTTAAATAAAGATATTTAAGCTTCAGTCCTTGATCTGTAATATCTTTCTTAGCCTTCCCTCCCCTTCATCTCATCCTGAAGCATGGTTGCTGCTCTTTCACTTTTGTTGTTCCCATGTGTCACTTCTGATGTCCTTTTTCTTCTAGACATCATTACATCAATTTACAACCATTCATTTAGTGACGGTTCAAAATTATAGCGGCACTGTGAAAAGTGACTTATGACTGTTTTTCATGCTAATGACTGTTGCAGAGTTCCTACGGTCACACGATCCAAAGTTGGCTGCTTGGCAATTAGCATGTATTTATGATGGTTGCAGTGTCCCGGGATCATGTGATCCCCTTTTGCAACCTTTGGACAAGCCAAGTCAACGAGGAAGCCAGATTCACTTAACATTCATGTTATTAACCACTGCAGTGATTCACTTAACAACTGTGGGAAGAACTGTCCTAAAATAGGGCAAAACTCACTGTCTTGCTTAGCGAAGGAAATGTTGGGGCTCAACTGTCATCTTAAGTCAAGAACTACCTGCATTTAAGCTTAGATTGGAGGACATGACCTAGTTATTTGTTTTTGAAAGGAATTTTCATAGTAACAGATGAACATTTATTTGAACTCAGTACAATACACACTTATGCCTATTTGCATTTTAAATGGAGATGCAGTAGCTACCCTAACCAAAGAACTGTGAAATCCCAGTTGGCTATGCTAGTCTGATGTTTAATAATCTCATCTGAGCAGGAATTTTAGACAATTATATCTGTCCTTGGATGAGGAAGCAGAACAGATTGGGTCCATCTGGGATTTGTACCGAGGTGTCATTTGACAGAATTGTAGCTGTGGAACTTTATTAGAGAAACAAAGCAACATAAATGATGTATAAATTATAGGCTCATATTGAGATGTTTCTCAGCAGAATACAAGCATTTGGGAAAGGGCAAAACAACAACATCACACAAAGTTTCACTCCAATGTTGTTGATATGCTGAAGCCATGGACAAGATTTACAGCTCTAGTATAACTTCAGCAAGACAGTAAATAAAGAATGCAAGAATATCAGTGAGAGATGGACACAAAAAATGGTGTGCTATTATTCATGATCCATTGTGTAATCTTACAATCTATGACCCCAACAGCCAAGTTAAAAGATAGTTAAGAGTTGTGTACATCCAACAAAACAGCTGAAAAGGAATCACCTTTATTTTAAACCACTGGTAATAATTTGTGAGGTTCTGAAACCTCAGCATGGTGGATCATTAACATCTTCCTATCTTATCAGCGAAGCAGGGTGAAATGGCACTTGACTTTGCTCCATTAGATACAATCCAACAAGGAGAACATTTGGCCCTAGAGCAATCCTGACTTTCTGGCTCTTGATCTATGCCAGGGGTCTTCAAACTTGGTCCTTTTATGACTTGTGGACTTCAACTCCCAGAATTCCTCAGCCAGGCATGCTGGCTGAGGAATTCTGGGAATTGAAGTCCACAAGTCATAAAAGGACCAAGTTTGAAGATCCCTGATCTATGCAATGTGGGTTTGAATCAGTGGTGGGATTCAGCCAGTTTGCACCAGTTCAGTAGAACTGGTAGCTAATTTTTTGTTGCCCAGCCCCAGAATGGACTTCCGGAACCGCCATCCACACAGAGAACCGGTTGTTCACATATTTGAATCCCACTACTGGTTTGAATAAATATTGGATATTGTGATATACTCTGCAAAAGTTCCTAAACCTGCTCATTTTACCCCCCTTTCCTTGTAAGAGTATATCTAGATTTGAAAGGATGTAGGTGGGTTGTACAATTTAATCTTTTTGGAACTATTCACCTCTAAGAGGTATATCTTCCATTCCAGGTACAGTTGGGATATTGGATTTGTGACTATAATAGCAAAGGAATTCACCTAAAATTAAAGACAGAAGCTTTGCGTCAACAGAGCATTCCTAGTTCAAAATGTCTCTTTCCAATTGCAACTCTATGCAATAAAAAAATGGCTGTCTACCTCTACAGCTAGATATTTGGAAGCCAATGTACATTGTAAAAATATATTGCACTTTTTGGTGAATTACTATAAAATCCTACTAATTACCATTCAGGAATAAATGATGTTGAATTGAATGACTCATATTAAAGAGTGGTGGTAGAATTGCAGCCTCCTCTTCAATACAAAAATAGGTTTTTGAACTTTGATAGCTCTTTCTCCTCCCAAGCTGAAACACCTTTGTTGACAAGTCTATGGAACTTGAAATAGCATCTCTGCAGGGGAACCATTGATGTTTCCTCTTGAGGACCATTTTTGGAATCTTATTATCACGGTGAGAGACAAAATAACATTCTAACATTAGAGATAAATATAAAAGGGCAAAGTTACCTGAGCTGCAGAAATGTGGACATCCATTGAAAGTCTGAAAAGACTTTCTATATCACTTTATGCCATCACATGGATGTCTGGATTTTTGCAGCCCAACTATAATAGCATTAAATATAATGAAAGACATTTGAAAAACTCATGACCACAGAAATGAAATGCAAGGGGATAGCACAAACAAGGACAAATATGGTCCTTAAAGTGTCCCTGTGATATTGATTGTTTGGCCCAATGCATTTCCAACCAACCCAAAGGCCCTTTTTCAAGTGTCTGTAGTTGAAAAATGTATAAAAAGCCCTTGGTGCTCTCTGAGCTTGATTGTTTTCTTGCAGACGTTTCATTACCTAAACTAGGTAACTTCGTCAGTGCACTGATGATGTTGCATCTGCAAGAAAACAACCAAGGTCAGAGAGTACTAAGAACCCCTCATTTCAACCCTGAGCTGCAAATATTCTCCTTTATTGGTATATGTACAGAAAGCATTTCAAAGAAATGACCAGAGAGAGTGCATTTCATAGAACTAATGGTTCCATTGAACATACAATATGATATTCTCTGTCTCTCTCTGCCTCCCTCTCTCTGTCTCTGTCTCTCTCTCCTGGTGGTGGCAGGATCAATTGGGCTCCTAAAGGAGAATGGCTCCACCAGATCCCAGGAGCAACTTCAGAGCTCTTTGTCCAGAAGAGTATAGTGCTAGGGAGAGTTAAGATCCTAAGCAGAGCCCTCAAACTCCCAGACCTGAGATTGAGAAAGACATAAGGGTGAGAAGGGAATATATATTTGTGTATATGTATATGTATATGTGACTCTCTCTCTCTCTCTCTCTCTCTCTCTCTCTCTCTCTCTCTCTCTCTCTCTCTCTCTCTCACACACACACACACACACACACACACACACACACACACACACACACACAGAGAGAGAGAGAGAGAGAGAGAGAGATGCATCCAGGAGCTATAAATAAAAAACCTATAGTACTTAAAAGAACACAAGTTTTTAACAAATGCTTTTCTTCCCTGATATCTTGTTGCTGTCGTTATTAAAAGCTGAAACTAAAGGATTTTTGGGTTTCAAATATTTACTTAAGTATTTATTACAGTGATTGGTATCCTGTTTGTTCATATTCTTCTACGCTACAAAAACAATGATAGGAAAGTGCACGTTAACTCTATGAAGGGAGAACATCTTCCCACATATTTTTTTTTACTATACATGCTCCTCTGACCAGGTAATCCATCTGAGATTAATTCTCCATATCTCACAAAAGGAAGCCTTCACTTCTGCTATTTGTTTGCAGTTTGCAGTCTTCTAACAACATTTAAACTAAGCCCAGTTGTTTTCTCCCTGATATGCCATGGATTCTTTTTAGCAGTCAGTTATCTACCAGAGCAAAATAAATAATTTTGTGTGTGTCTTCATCTGGCATAAAATTGAATTATCTTCCCATTTATGCTTTGTCTCTTCACAAAGAGCTGGAGGATTACATTAATAAAAATGCTATCATGGTAAGAAACAACGGAGGGGTGGGGCAAAGAAAGAAAGATGTTTACTAGGTGTTCTCTTCTCCCACATAATCCTTAGACAAAATATAAATAGGATGGCCTAAAGAGAAGGAAGACCCTGTACCCCTGCGTTGTAATAATCTAAAGCTGCCCATGAGGATTCTTTTCCTCCACAATTTGCAGACCATTTGGATTCCTACCTATCAATCCTTAGAATTTCTCTCATGGGGTGTTTTCAAATCTGATACAGGTAGTCCTCAATTTATGACCACAATTGAGCCCAAAGTTTATGTTAAGCAAGACAGTTGTTAAGTGAGTTTTGCCCCATTTTATGATCTTTCTTGCCACAGCTGCTACTCGTGTTTCCCCAAAAATAAGACCGGGTCTTATTTTTTTTTTGTCTCCAGAAGAGGCACCAGGTCTTATTTTCAGGGGATGTCTTACTCACCTCTGGCACCAACAGCCCCACCCAGCTGGTCCACTTCTACTAGGGCTAAAGGAACAGCTTCATTCTGCAAATGCATTTCGGCCTGCATTTTGCAGTCAGGCTTTTCCGGAAGGCCAATGCAGCCAATTCAATCCATAGCTTGATCCTCGGCTGCAGAGGTCTTGCAGAACTGAGCTATGGATTGAATCCATAGCTCAGTTCTCGGCTGCAGTGGCCTTCCAGAAAGGCCTGTGACTGAGAAATGCAGGCCTGGCTGCAGAAGACACCTCAGAAGAAGTGGGCTGGCAAGGAGAGGCCTGGCTGCAAGGTAAGCGGGTACAGGGCGCGTAGGGCAGATCCACATCCCCACCCCACCCTAGCTTGATTTTTAAGTGTGTGCCTCACCCCCAAACTAGGGCTTATTTTTGGGGTAGGACTTATATTAGGCCCATCCCCAAAAATCAAGCTAGGGCTTATTTTCAGGGTAGGCCTTACTTTCGTGGAAACACGGTAAGTGAATCACTGCAGTTGTTAAGTTAGTAACCTGGCTGTTAAGTGAATCTGGTTTCCCCATTGACTTTGCTTGTCAGAAGGTTGCAAAAAGGGATCACATGACCTTGGGGCACAGCAACAGTTGCTTGCCAAACATCTGAATTTTGATCATGTGATCATGGAGATGCTGCAACGGTTTTGTGAAAAATGGTCATGAGTCACTTTTTTCAGGGCCTTTGTAACTTTGAATGGTCACTAAACGAATGGTTGTGAGTTGAGGACTACATGTTTTGGCACCGCTAGGGAAGCTGCATAATAATGGATAGTGTATAGACCAGGAAAAAAACCTAACAAGATCCTGGGTGACAAAGGGACTTCAAAGCATTCATATGACCAATGGTTGCCAAATCTCTCCAACAGGATAGGAATG
>NW_015388561.1:82373-87317 GCF_001527695.2 Protobothrops mucrosquamatus
TTATTTTGCTGTAAGTATGGTTTACTATAGCAGCTGGTTGTACCTACATCCAAAAAACTAAAGATTACATGGAAAACTAGTTTGCTATTGAAGGAGTCTATGATAAAGAAGTTCCTGTCTTCAGTTGCTTCTGCTCACCCTTCCCAAACACCATTTTGTGAGCCAGCGTGCCTGGCTGAGGAATTCTGGGAGTTGAAGTCCACAAGTCATAAAAGGGCCAAGTTTGAAGACCCCTGCCTTAGGAAATGACCCTAGGTGCACAATTAACAATTAAAAAGTTCAGATCTATCTTAACACACACACAAAGTATCAAAAGCTTAAAGTTTGAATGGAACAGAAAGTCAAGTGAGAATAATTACAGGTCATTAATGATTTAATTAAATATCTAATCCTTAAGGAGGATAATGTGTTATGGAAAATATTTTAGGTTTTGGAAAATAAATCTCTGGGTTTTAATGACACATTAGCAAATGTCAAAGGATTTTTATTTGCAAGTTATGTATTGAATGCTATAAATATTTGTATATATAATATAAATATAATAATAGCAACTCAGATGGAATTGTGTCACTGAAGAAGTGAGCTAAATACAATAAAAGAGTTAAAAAAATCTCTCTGGCATCTCCTCAGTAAAGCTGATATTTAAATTATGACTCTATAGAAAATGTCATCATAATATTGCAGCTTTCCTCACAGCCTGAAAATTGAGCTTAATCTCTCATTCTCCGTGTAATTATTTCTTAGTTGAATTTATGGTAGCCCATGAGCCTGTTTTTTTTGTTCCTAAGGTGACCACATTTTTTTGTGTTCCTGAATTCTAGGTGAAATTGGCATCACTTATAACTGAGAAATACTTTTGCTCTATAGACAACGTTTTGAGGTTCAGCTTGAGCTATATATGTGCTTGTAACCTCTGAAGAAGAATGCCGGTGAAACTTTCTTACAATTGAAAGAAATTGTATTGTTCAGCAGAATATGGATCTTGAAATGCTGAATCTTTTCTGCTTCTGGAATAAGCTGCCCTCAAGCTCATCATCATGCCTGCACTGTGATGGTAGCTAATTTGATGGTGGTTTGAGTTTACCACCACCAGCAGCAGCTGTAGACTTAGATTCAAAGGGTTCGGAAGCAGCTCTTCATCCTCATGATCATTGCTTTCAACCCTGAGTTGCTCTATGAGAGAATGGGCTGACTTGATTAAAAATCAGCATTGCCATCTCTTTTTCTTGTATTCTGAAAAGATCCTCTTGTCCTCAATGGCCCCGTCCTCAACTTTCTAACAACCTTGCTAGCACAGTCTCTCTTTCTCTCTTTCTGTTTCTCTCTCTTTGCGGGGGGCCGATGGTGTCAGGCAGCAGCTGCCCTGGCCCCTGCCTCACGTTGCCTTGCCCCGCAGCAATTGGCACCCCCACCCCGCCTTGCCTCACCCCACAGGACGAGCCTCCTGCCCATCACCCCACCTGCCAGAGACCCCCTGGATCTCCCCCAATACTGCCCGGCCCCCACAGGATATTGTAACTGGATATGGCTGCAGCCAGTATGATTGTATCCACACTATGATTTATAATACTTAGTAAATTCACCTCCTCCAGTTGGTTTGTCCTCAGGTGTTCAAAATATCTTCTTTTGGCAGGTCTGTCTGCAGAAATACAGAGACCACCAAAGAGAACAAAGTGAGTAACCAACTCTTTTGTTTGTGTGAGAACCTGTGGCAGGAGTGGGGATACAAAGGCAACCCTCCCTCTGCACCACACCTGACCCTTCCTATTTAATGACCAGTCTTAAATTTCAGTGTTGTTGGTGGGTTAATATGTAAAGTCTTTCGGGAATATTGTTTAACAGCACAAGTGTTTTTCCATAAAAATACAGAACAGAAGCAGATAGAAGAGGTGACATCCTCACAGGAGAAGGAGCTGGCAGAAAAAGATGCCACCATCAGAGCTGTAAGTCATTCATTTCCCTTACAATCCTGATTTAAATCCCTCTTTTTGTCTGCGTATCTATATTCGATGACTGATGCATGCTTCCTCTAATTTCTACATCTTAGTTGGAAGAGGAGAACAAGAGCTTAGCTAGCGAACTGGCCCAGCTTCTGAAGCAGAATGAGGAACTGGAGCACAAAATAAATCTCGATCCAGAAAGTGAGTATTATTTTAACTTAACAACATTTTAATTGTTTTCATTTTAAAAACAAAAGCGACTTACTCATCTTGGCTGTACGAGTTCTAATTCTTTTGTTACTTTTTTTGCCAGGAGAGACTGACAGAAAGGAGTTGCAGGTTGAAATATTAAAAAAACAAATGTGAAAAGTACCAGAAGGCAATCAGCTGACTCACCGCTGTAAGTATCTTGCATGATAGTAAGAAATTAGAACAACTTCTGTAAGTGAGATTTTATAATGTATTAATTGTACTTCCTCAATTTCTTTTTACAGGAGGTCTCAAAAGAGACTCTCAAAAACAGAGACCTTATAACAGCTCGGGAGCAGGGAATCGACAACTTCTGCTCCCACCTCCAGTCTCTACCCTTCTCTGGGAGAAAAATGGTTGTCCATGGCGGTAAGTTTTCTCCTTCCCTTTCTGGGAGAGAAATAGATATGTTTCAATAGATGACTCTCTACTTCGTTCTAAAATATTTGTTTAACACTTTTCAGACTCTGCGAGAAGCCAATTTGAAGAAAAAACTGATTGTGCGTAAAAGGCAAATGATACAGTTTTTAAGACATTAGATTTTTTTTTCTGTAGAAAAGTTATCATATAACACTTGGTAGTAAAAATGAAATCAAATTCACAACACAATGTTTATTCTTTTACAGTTAGAGCAGTTAGAGTCTAGGGATATTCCCAGGATTTCTCAGGTATACCTATTCAAAAATGTTGAACCAAATATAACATAGACAAAGATGAGATCCCATGTTTATTGAATAAANTTATTTTGCTGTAAGTATGGTTTACTATAGCAGCTGGTTGTACCTACATCCAAAAAACTAAAGATTACATGGAAAACTAGTTTGCTATTGAAGGAGTCTATGATAAAGAAGTTCCTGTCTTCAGTTGCTTCTGCTCACCCTTCCCAAACACCATTTTGTGAGCCAGCGTGCCTGGCTGAGGAATTCTGGGAGTTGAAGTTCACAAGTCATAAAAGGGCCAAGTTTGAAGACCCCTGCCTTAGGAAATGACCCTAGGTGCACAATTAACAATTAAAAAGTTCAGATCTATCTTAACACACACACAAAGTATCAAAAGCTTAAAGTTTGAATGGAACAGAAAGTCAAGTGAGAATAATTACAGGTCATTAATGATTTAATTAAATATCTAATCCTTAAGGAGGATAATGTGTTATGGAAAATATTTTAGGTTTTGGAAAATAAATCTCTGGGTTTTAATGACACATTAGCAAACGTCAAAGGATTTTTATATGCAAGTTATGTATTGAATGCTATAAATAAGTGTATATATAATATAAATATAATAATAGCAACTCAGATGGAATTGTGTCACTGAAGAAGTGAGCTAAATACAATAAAAGAGTTAAAAAAATCTCTCTGGTGTCTCCTCAGTAAAGCTGATATTTAAATTATGACTCTATAGAAAATGTCATCATAATATTGCAGCTTTCCTCACAGCCTGAAAATTGAGCTTAATCTCTCATTCTCTGTGTAATTATTTCTTAGTTGAATTTATGGTAGCCCATGAGCCTGTTTTTTTTGTTCCTAAGGTGACCACATTTTTTTGTGTTCCTGAATTCTAGGTGAAATTGGCATCACTTATAACTGAGAAATGCTTTTGCTCTACAGACAGCGTTTTGAGGTTCAGCTTGAGGTATATATGTGCTTGTAACCTCTGAAGAAGAATGCCGGTGAAACTTTCTTACAATGGAAAGAAATTGTATTGTTCAGCAGAATATGGATCTTGAAATGCTGAAGCTTTTCTGCTTCTGGAATAAGCTGCCCTCAAGCTCATCACATGCCTGCATTGTGATGGTAGCTAATTTGATGGTGGTTTGAGTTTACCATCAGCAGCAGCAGCTGTAGACTTAGATTCAAAGGGTTCGGAAGCAGCTCTTCATCCTCATGATCATTGCTTTCAACCCTGAGTTGCTCTATGAGAGAATGGGCTGACTTGATTAAAAATCAGCGTTGCCATCTCTTTTTCTTGTATTCTGAAAAGATCCTCTTGTCCTCAATGGCCCCTTCCTCAACTTTCTAACAATCTTGCTAGCACAGTCTCTCTCTCTCTCTCTCTCTTTCTGTTTCTCTCTCTTTGCGGGGGCCGATGGTGTCAGGCAGTAGCTGCCCTGGCCACTGCCCCACGTTGCCTTGCCCCGCAGCAATTGGCACCCCCACCCCGCCTTGCCTCACCCTGCAGGACGAGCCTCCTGCCCATCACCCCACCTGCCAGAGACCCCCTGGATCTCCCCCAATCCTGCCCGGCCCCCACAGGATATTGTAACTGGATATGCCTTCAGCCAGTATGATTGTATCCACACTATGATTTATAATACTTAGTAAATTCACCTCCTCCAGTTGGTTTGTCCTCAGATATTCAAAATATCTTCTTTTGGCAGGTCTTTCTGCAGAAATACAGAGACCACCAAAGAGAACAAAGTGAGTAACCAACTCTTTTGTTTGTGTGAGAACCTGTGGCAGGAGTGGGGATACAAAGGCAACCCTCCCTCTGCACCACACCTGACCCTTCCTATTTAATGACCAGTCTTAAATTTCAGTGTTATTTGTGGGTTAGTATGTAATGTCTTTTGGGAATATTGTATAACAGCACAAGTGTTTTTCCATAAAAATACAGAACAGAAGCAGATAGAAGAGACATCCTCACAGGAGAAGGAGCTGGCAGAGAAAGATGCCACCATAAGAGCTGTAAGTCATTCATTTCCCTTACAATCCTGATTTAAGCCCCTCTTTTTGTCTGTGTATCTATATTCGATGAC
>NW_015388561.1:88602-91817 GCF_001527695.2 Protobothrops mucrosquamatus
TTTTTTTTTCTGTAGAAAAGTTATCATATAACACTTGGTAGTAAAAATGAAATCAAATTCACAACACAATGTTTATTCTTTTACAGTTAGAGCAGTTAGAGTCTAGGGATATTCCCAGGATTTCTCAGGTATACCTATTCAAAAATGTTGAACCAAATATAACATAGACAAAGATGAGATCCCATGTTTATTGAATAAACGTGAAATAATCATACTGAGAAGTCATTGTTTCTTAGGAGATTTACATAGGAGTCATGCAAGTATCATGTAAGATACTTACAGTGTTGACTCTGGTAATTGCCTTCTGGCCTGAATTTTTCCATGAATTTTTCTGAGATTTTTCACATTCAAATTAACTATAACATTCAGCCATGAAATAAGAGATTTTAGACAGAATGCCCTCTCTTGTGGCATTAAAAATAGAATGTAGATGGCTTTTCTTGATATGCTTGGCTGAATTGTTCCAAAGGCAAATGTGATGAAAAAATTTGCTAATATTGTGCCTGCTAATTTTTGCTGAGAAGTTATTCATCAGATAAATTAAGTTTCGAACTGTTAGCTGGACAGAAAGTGAGGCAAGTGACAGGACCTCACCCTGCCACGCAGAGCTAGGGATCAAACCGTCGGAGCTGAGACCATTTCCAGCATCATTAAGCCACTGAGCAACCGTGCCTCCTACAATTCAAATGATCCAAATAGATATGAGTTAATAATGTCCAAAGTAGGATTAAAATATGCAAGTAACAATTAGTTGTTGAGGAAATGGGGAGGGGGGAGAAAAGGAGAATTGCTTGTAAAGTGCACTTTTTATTTGATTTTTTAAATCCCCTTTTGTTTGCTTTGCTTTTTAATTTTTTTTAGATATACTTTAAATATATACATGCAATTCTTTTTTGGTTTTGTTTTGCTTGCATGTCTTAAACAATAGATTTTTAAAAAAAAATATCAACAGATGTTGTATTACAGTTTTTTCTTTGACTTTTGGACAAAGAAAATAGACTTAGAGTCAAAAAAATTATGGTTCAACGTTAGAAAGACAAACATATGGCTCCAAACCATTTATAGAATTGATTATTATAGATCAGCTATGGAAGTCTGCAATGAATTATGGCATTAATTTATTGAAATATATATGTCTATAAATGTGCATTTTGTATATTTTTGTTTCTTTTTTTTTACTTTTTTCTCCCTTTTATAATTTTGTTTTTTCTTTTTGCATTCAGCTTCTTTTTAAAAAGCTGATCAGGCTATGGTTGGTCATCCAGACTTCCCTAGTTTGGTATTGATTGGGCAGCATTTTCATTGTGAGGTCTTGCGACAATGAATAGGTATCACATTCTGTCCCACAAACTAGCTCAGGGGTGTCAAACTCGCAACGTCACGTCGCTACATATCGCATCTTTTTTTTCCATTGCCAGCAATGGGGTGGGCACAGTTTTGGCATGACGCACCCCTGAACTAGCTAATAAACACACGTTTGGATTGTTGCATAAACACACCCTGTGTAATTAAGATTCAGTGTGTTGTCTGAATTAAATAGTGACATCATCATGACTCAGCTTATCATATGAATACTTTCTGTTTAATTGCTCAATACACACATGCTCCCCAAATGTAATAGATTTTCAGTCATTCTAATCATAAAAAAGGCTTTGTTATGGAAAGGAGAAGAGTAAGAAAAGTACACTGTATCACAATAATAATGGTCATGCAAGATATTGCAATATGTATACCAACAGCTCAAGCAGAAAATAAAGGGCAGGTACTGAATTAAGTATGAATACTGTGCTTGAAGTGTTTTTCCAAGAGAAGTAGGCAAGTACAATATGGTGGAACAAAAGCAAGAGTCTTTCCAATTCTGCTCACTCACCCCTGCACCACTTTTTCAGTCTAAACTATGCATATTTCTCAGAACATTTCCTGCTTGTTTTAGTAGCACTAATTTTTCTATGGCATTTTTTTTTGTTAGTCCATCCTCTGATTCTACCAAACAATATTGAAAAATAAATACAATTCTGAATAGCATTCATTCAGCCATTTGCTTTTCCTTTTGAGGTCAAAGCAGGAGTAAATGAAACTTTTTGGTGGGCTGAAAGAAAGCTCTTCACTCAGAGTTTTGGCTCTGTGTGTGGCTGAGTGTACCGCTCCTTACTCGTTGAGTACTGGTAGCTTAGATCAGGTTTTGTTTTTATTTAACTCAGTGTTTTTTTTCTAAAAAAAAAAAGTGCCGGAACTCACACACGTCATACAACCCGCCTTGCCTACCCTACAAGGTGCCATCCAAAAAAGGTGCCGGAACTCCGTTCTGGGCGTTCTATGAGAAAAAAAGCCCTGATTTAACTGCATTTACATAGCTTAGGTTCAGTTTACTTTACAGTATTTGCTTTTTTACAGTATTTATTTTATTTAATATCACACTTGTTTACTTAGTTTAGTTTACACACACTATTTATTTATCATATTTAATATATTTTTTTAGTTTAGGATTAGTTTAATTTAATTTAGGACATTGAATTAAGGATGGAGATGTTCCTATACTATTTGGGGAAACTCCTGTCTGAGGTAAGAGATTCTCTTTTTTATTTATTTACTTGTCAACTTGCATGTGCAACTCTAGCATTAGTTTAGGAGTCAAAGAAATAACACAACAGATAACATGACAAAATAATAATAATAATGAAGAATATATTATAATAATGACATATAATTCAAAATAATCTAGGAACAAGCAAAAGTTGTTTTAGAATACTTTTTAAACTTGAATATTTTAAAACTATCTGTACACTTTTCAGACCCTTTCTTGGTGAATTGTGTTAATATCTCCAATTTAAACACATCCACAGGACAGCCTTCCAGAAAGGCTGGGAAACAGGACTCCGCGGCCTTGCTTGGGGCACAAAGAGATGTAGGCAGTCGTGGGGCTGCTTGGAGCCCTCAAATCCCTCCTAATTAAGTTTTAACATCGCTCGCCTCTTTTAAACTTTATATATGGGGCTCATATTTTTAATATTTCATTTGTACAGTACCTAGAGTCCCTCTGTGAAGATGGGCAATTCTTAAATATGTTAAATTAACAAATAAATAGTATATGTTCTGTTCTCACGATATACTAAACTGCATTGGCCATAAGTCCTGGTTAAACACCCAGCAGACAATGAGTGAATATGTCGATGGCCCCAAGTAGTGGGGGAGTGGAGAGGGTCCCCACCACCACT
>NW_015388561.1:92746-137657 GCF_001527695.2 Protobothrops mucrosquamatus
CGTGTAGGCCAGACACATTCCCCATCAGTTTCTTTGGCAATTTTTTCAGTTGTTGAAAGAGTGGTGGGCCTCAAGACTACTTTAAGAGACAAGGATTTATTTTTTTTGCACCCTCTCCAGTCAGGGTTCTGACTTGCGCAGAAACAGCAATTGGTTGCCCCTGGTGGATGACAGTCTCAGGACCTGGTTGGGGAAGTGCACCTTTCTAGGTTCTTTTACATTTCTAGGGGCTTCAGTATTATTAAGCAAAGTATCCTGGACTGTTTACAAGGGTATGAAGTTGAGAGCAACTTGTAGTGATTCTGCTACTTCCTGAGTGGGTGGTAGCAGTTATTAGAAATAAGGGAGGAGAGGTGAACATGAAGCTGCTGAGGGGAGATCATCCATCAGTTTCGGATGTAGGATCACTGATATACTGATGAAAACCAAGTGCAGATCCCTGGGATGTGCCAAGGATACGATGAAAGTCCTGACCTAGAATTTGGGGCAGTTAGGCTCTAAACGATTGAATCCTATGTTGTTTGTCCAAAAAAACCCAACCTCTTTAAATTTAACATGAATACACACAGCAGTGGAACCAGAACGATAGATATGGCAATGTCTTCTCTGATAATCAGCCCAGAACCGTAACCGAGAAACTATGGATAGAAACCGGTATAGATTTAATAGTATTTTTATATCCCTGATTCCATTTGAACTCTTGACAATGTCAGAAGAATAATTTGGGGTTCCAACTTGAGCATAAGAATAAATAAAAATGAGATCTACACTGCTGTGAGGAAAGAAATACTTACGCCTAAAAGCAAACAGTTTGCCTTTAGGGGCAGCTGCTGGAAGATGGGATACAGCAGCAGATTTTTATGGGGGAGCTTGTCCGGGATGTGGAAGTGTTCATGTGCTGATTCTAGGGTGACACTTGAAGTGTGTTTATGTGTGTGTGTGAGAGAGAAAGTAGGTATATATTCTTGTAAACATGCAGTTCCACTGGGAGACCTAATTTAATTAACTCTATTTGTGTTTATCCTTTGATATGTGGATTAGGTCTGGTTAACGTATTTGAGAGTTTGAGGAAGTTTAGGTAAAGGATTTTGCCCCATTTGCTATTTTTACTTGATTAATTTAGTTTCAACTTGATTCTCAATTGGTGGAGACACTGATTCTCAGACCATTGTGGATTCTTTTAATGTTTTAACAGTATAACAAATAAAATATATTTTGTTATAAAACTTCTCACAATCGTCCCTTGTACACACATACATATATATGGAGAGTGCACATATGTACACTATTAATGGGTATAGTTTATAACCATACCTTTTCTCTATTTGTAATATCCTAAGGGAAACATCTTTAGGAAGAAGAGTTCATTAATTAACATTGTTAGAAGGAATACAATGATGTTGTGTTTTAAGCTATGCAGTCCTATGTTCTGGGAGGAAACTAATTTAAAAGTGTCAATACAAGGCCAATTATCCCAACAAGTGACAACCCTCACAATCTGCCACGCCCAGTCTTCCGCATGTTTTCCCCTGGAGTTTCACTTGATGGAGGTTCATTTAAGGCAGGGGTGTCAAACTGCCGGCCCGTGGGCCGGACACATCATGACAAAACTGTGCCCACCCCATTGCCGGCAATGGGAAAGCTCCAATACGTCGCGCAACATCACGTGATGTCACGAGTTTGACATGTCTGATTTAAGGTCTTTGTTTTTCCCATATGCATTGTGGATACATGGTACATCAATAATAACTGCATCTATTAGAACATGCCATTAATTACAAGCATACAAATGAATATCCAATTTTTCCCACTACACCCCCCCCCCCCGTTCCATGAGTCCCAGTATAGATCCAATCAATTCTATTGTTATTCTGTAATGACAATCTGGTAGGATGGTCTTGGCATCTATGTTGATCATCCGGAAGAGATGCAGTAAAACATCAGGCAGGCACTTTGGTTGACGAAGCTAACCAATGATGTTTAATTTTCAGTAGCTTGGAGAACTCTTCCTGAAGTGACTGCAGTTTCTCCTATTGAAGTCTACTGAATCAAAAGACAATCGTTAGCATTACCGTGGGGGGGGGGCAGGATTCCATTAACACTCACCGTACATTTACACCCAGGAGAGCCAAGACTGTTACTGAGTGCCCATTCAGGATCCATATTGATAGTATTGGGCATTTTTCCAGATGTATTTCTGTAGTTCTCAATTATGTCCACCAGGAGGAAAGCAGGTTCTTCTTTCCACACCTTATGCAAACCTTCTCTCTTGGGAAAAGGTTCTCTTGCTGGGCATAGACTGGGTGAGGGTCAACAAATCATTGATTCAGGTTAAAGATGGCTTAATTTCAAAGTGGCTTCCACTCCCATTGTCAACAGGACATAGATTAGTTGTTAAAAGAATACTTTAAAAATGATTCAGTGCAATTAAGTAATTTGGGCTGTTTGCAACCTTAGAATCTGATAGGTCTCCTGTCTTGGGTCTTAGCTCTGTTGCCACCCATACTAGGATAGAACTATTTTCAGTCACCAATATCCTAAGGCAAGAATTGGGCTGTCCTTTACTTGAATTGTAAAGCTGTCTAATACATTCCCAATTTGTAATAATTACCCAGAATAAGATCTGGCAAAGCTGGGCAAGTACATGAGAATATATTTATTTCTTGTATTGTTTTCAAAGCCAAGAGTTGGAAGCATTTTTCATGTTTCAGATTGAAGGAATCAGTGCTCAGTCATTGCAGGGTGCAAATATGGCTGACTGCCTTCGCAGTGTTCATTCCTTTTATACAGGTATTCCAAGCAGCAAAAAGTAAGATGGCATCAGCATAGCAACAACAGTTCTATTGGTGAAACCCCTTGCCAATCCTTAAGAATATACCAGCTAGGAGGCCCCAGACAGGGAGCAGTCTTCTGCCACATCCTGTTGATGTAACCTAGCTGATATCATGTGAACCAGGTGATATCATGTACCAGCTTGGGGTAGTTTCCCACATTGGCATGGCGATGTGAATGGATGAGATCATGTAGAGAGAAGACGCACGCAGGCTTTGGAAGGGCAGTTTGCTGCTCACGACCTCTACCTGACCCCCATCTCTACATCAGATAGACTATGCCTGTTCATGGAGGCTTAATCAAATATTGTTTCCCTCCTCCCCTTTCACCCTTACCAGATGCCATGTTAAAGGCAAAGATGAAACCTAGTAAACTTGAAACACAGTAAAAGTGCTCTCATGGCCCATTTAGGATTTGCTAAAAGGTAAAAAAAAAGTCACACAACTTTAGAGTTTTTTTCTTACTGGCCCACAGGGAATTAACAATGCAGAAATATTCCTCTGCAAGGCAAATTACGGAGTTATTGAGAGAGGCTGAAATGCAAACTGGTCTTGGAGGCAACATAGCAGATTAGGCCACAGTATATTAGGTAATAACAGTTGGGAAAGCAAAACTCTGTCTTTTTCCTATGGCTGAGAGAAAATGACTTGCCCAAAATCATCCAGACCGCTTTCATGGCTAAGGTAAGCCTTGAATTCAGATTCTTCTATTTTCTAGCTTGGTGTCTTAACCACTGGACCAAACTGGCTCTCATCACAAATGTGTTTACCTTCTTTTCCTTGGCTTTAAGAGAAAGGAAAACAAGTTTAGCACACATTTAGCAACAGCCAGTCTTCCTCTTTGTAGTTCCAAATGCATTATTTAGGATGCATGGATTAAAATGCAAAAATCATATAAATTTTACTACACAACATATGTTAGCTTCAGGTCTTCTGAATCACATTTCTTAAACTTTCTTATTACTGATCATATATACAGTATAAGCTTTTCTCTTGCTTCTTCTCTACATCCTACCTACTCTTCTAGAACATGGCATTCTTTTCTCAAACTCCCTGTTCTACAGTTACAAATCATTAACTTTCTTACACGCAAAGCATATACATTTATGAAAATCAAAGCTGTAAACATGGCAGTTATGCTTACCATGAATTCCACTCATCTCTCATAATGCATTTTACACATACAAAGGCAGATGGGGCTAATACTACTTTTAATAGACAGACTGAAAAACAAGCTTTTGCTTGCAATTTCTTCCTCTTAATTAGCACATGTGATAAGTAAGTTAACCAGGAATTAATTGAAGAAACCAGCTGACTAAAGTTGGGACTGATTAAATTATCTACCGGACTGTCCTTGCAGCATTGACAAACAAATTATAGACAAGAAAACATATTTGACCAAGACACTAAGACAAGATTTTTCAAAACAGAACTCTTGACCCATTGCTTGTGGGGAAAGGATAAGAAAAGGAAGGAAAAGGAGAAAAAGATTTCTCTTCACATTGCCTTGCTAGTCAGGCAAGCCAAGGTGAAAAGATTATTCCTCAAAGCTTGGTTTTCATAAAGAGATTTAGAGGGAAGAAATGTTTAGCAGTTGCAAAAAGGTCAGAATAGGCTGCAAAGTGGAGAGGGATTAAAGAGTCTCCCCCTCCCCTTTTTTTTCTCAGCCTTCAGCTTTTACTTGGAGGCTGGTAAATGCAGGTAAACTGAAGAAACAGACAGAAATATATTTGCTTTCTATGCGCTATTTTCATAGATCATCAACACAGCATAATTAAGGCATTTTTTAAACTTTTCTTACTTTAAACATAAAATTTCAATATGCATACCTATACAATGATAGTAAAATAGTCTTTCAATTTAAACTTCAAGAATCATACATAAACTCAATAACAACTTAACTTTTCAAGAAAATAGCTCTTTTAAGGCTTCTTTATTTTTTCTTTTATTACAATTGAAAGAACCTTTGTTTTGCCAGATTAAATTAAACTACTAGTCTCATCCCATATCTTAGTCCACATTTTTTTATATAAATCCTGTGCATCGTTCCTGTCTAAACCAGGGATCCGCCCGCCTAAGTCCAGGTGTCCAGCAACCTTCCTAATGGAGAGGTTGGGGAAACATGCAAAGCTGAAGTTTCCTTTTTTCTTGTCCCTACCTGACATGTGTGTCCCAATCGGTTTGGGATGTACGTGTATATCCAGGAGATGACCTAACCGAGGTATGTAGCTCTCCTATCTTTACCCACCATTCAGTTTTCAAGCCTTTCACGTGGGAGGACTGCTATATTTGGAGCAGTATGGGCACTTCTTCCCATCTAATTTTTTTTTTTTGAATAAAACTCCTCACTCAGGAGGTCCCTTTTATTAAAAAGGTACGGGTCCCTCCATATATATATAAATCACAGTAGGTTGCGTGTGGAAATATATATATATATCCACTTTCCTAACTACCCCTCAAATTCTTGTGAGCTTTACCTGGTGGTGACTAAGAGACTTTGGATAATAAGGAGGATTGGCACTCCAAAGGGCTGTAAATCACAGTAGGTTGGTGTGGAAAAATAGACTGGAAAATATAAACTGTTTTTCTCTGAAAGTAAACCCTCTCCCAAAAGTAAGCCTCAGATGGTTTTCAGGGGGGTGAGCCTAATATAAGCCCTCCTCCGAAAGTAAGCCCTACTTAAGAGCCTGCGCAGACGGCTGGCCGCTGATTATATCTGGTTTCACCATAGACACAAGGTAAGTGGGAAGGAGCTCCTAGTGCCTCTGCAATGAGGCGAAGTTAATGGAGGAGGGGGGAATCTGACCTATGGTAAACCGGTTCCCTACCACCGCCCGGCTTGTTGCAGCCTCGCGCATCACACCCGATGCCGCAGCCATCAGGCCGCGGAACAAGCCGGGTGGCGGTAAGGAACCGGTATACCGGCACATGGGTCAGATGGGGGGTATCTGCCAAGCCTCATTGCAGTGGCATTGGGCACAATGCCTGAGGCAGCAAATGGCTGGCGGCAGCGAAAACCGGCCACGGAACAAGCTGGGCGGCGGTAACGAAGATTTTAAGGTAATGCTGTAATATTTTGCCCCCCCCAGACAAGATGTGTTCAAAAAGAAAGAGCTATTCTGTTGAGTTCAAGAAAGGTATCATGGAGGACTCTCAGGGCAAGAATCTTATAGCTTTCTGCAAAGAGAACAAGTTGGACCTCCGTATGGTTGAAAATGGCGAGCAGAGTACAGTAACCTCAGCCAACAGGTGGATGAGGGAAATGCCAAGAAGCGAAAGTGTGGAGCAGGTAGCCAGCCATTATTTCCTCATCAAGCTACATTCCCTCCCCTTGTTATGAAAGGGCATGTGTTACCTGCATGTTGGCAATTCGTTCTGGATGGAACAAAAGTCCCACCTCTAATCATTTCTAAGGGCAAGAGAGATAAAATTGAACATGTCTCAGGGATTTATGTTCTTGAAACTGAAAAAGCCTGGTGAACACAAGCTGTGATAAGGAAGTGGGTTGATTTAATGCTGCCACTTGTTTTGTGAGGCGGGCAAAAAGGTCTGCTGGTCTGGTATTCAGCCAGAACTCACCATGCAAAAGATATGAAGAAGTTCCTTGCAGAGAGAGGAATCGACCAAATAATGATTCCTGCAGGAATGGCTGCCTATCTCCAGACTCTGAATATTGCCATAAACAAGCCATTCAAGGACCACTTGTACAGGGAAATCAGTGACTATATTGAACACAGAATGGAGAGAAATCAGCATGGGAACTTTGTGAAGCCTAGTCTGCCAGAGGTCGTGACTTGGGGGAAAGCATTCATGGGATAAAATCACTGGCAGCTGTTGCCAATGCACTACAAGCAGGCTACATGGACGAGAAGTGTTCATTTAGGGAGACCGCGATTGCTGGACACGAGAGATTGGAGCCAATGGTTCTAAAGGAACTGGAGTCGCAAGAGGTGAAGGCCGGAATTTGGGGTTTGGGAGAGTGTGAAGATGTTTCAGAAGAAGACGACATGACTGTTTTTGAATAAACTGAATAAATAAATGGTTGCTGTACATCACCATTGTGGTTGTGGTTGCCCTGGGCGGAGTGTGGGTTAGGGTTGGGGTTAGGCATTGAGGGTTAGAGATGGGAAGGCCTGGAAAAAACCCGGAAAACTGCTTTGGAAACAAATGGGAAAAAACGTTTCTTTCCCACTCAACTTTTCCTGTTTTTTTTTCCCCAAGGCTTCCTCAATTTCTTTTTACAGGTCTCAAAAGAGACCAAGAAGAAACAAGACCTTCCCTTCCAAGGAAGAAAAGTGGCTGACCATGGCGGTAGGATTTGTCCTTCCATTTCTGGGAGAGAAACAGACATGTTTCAATTGATGGCTGTCTACTTCGAGAAGTCAAAATTGAGAATGTCATCTCTTCATCCTCAGGTTTGGTTGTACAAGTTCTAGTTCTTTTATTATTATTTTTGTCTATTTTGACAGTGATGATAAAAGGGACTATGAGGAGCTAAAAAAGAAATATGAAAAATACCGGAAAACAATCAGCAGAGTGAATACTATAAGTATCTTATGTGATAGTAAGAAATGGCCAGTCTTAAATTTCAGCATTAGTGGGTTAATATCTAATGTCTTTTGGGAATATTGTTTAACAGCACAAGTGTTTTTCCATAAAAATACAGAACAGAAGCAGATAGAAATGCTGAGATCCTTACACGAGAAGGAGCTGGCAGAAAAAGATTCACCATAAGAGCTGTAAGTCATTCATTTCCCTTACAATCCTGATTTAAACCCCTCTTTTTTCTGCGCATCTATATTCGATGACTGATGCATGCTTCCTCTAATTTCTGCATCTTAGTTGGAAGAGGAGAACAAGAGCTTAGCCAGCGAACTGGCCCAGCTTCTGAAACAGAATGAGGAACTGAAACACTTAATAAATCTCAATCCAGAAAGTGAGTATTATTTTAACTTAACAACAGTTTAATTGTTTTCATTTTAAAAACAAAAGCAATTTATTCATGTTGGCTGTACGAGTTCTAATTCTTTTGTTACTTTTTTTGCCAGGAGAGGCTGACAGAAAGGAATTGCAGGTTGCAATATTGAAGAAGAAATTGGAAAAGGAGCGGAAGGCAATCAGCCGACTCACTGCTGTAAGTATCTTACATGATAGTAAGAAATTAGAACAACCTCTGTAAGCGAGATTTTATAATGTATTAATTGTACTTGCTCAATTTCTTTTAACAGGAGGTCTCAAGAGAGAGGAGAGGAGAAGAGACCTCATGAGAGCTCGGGACCAGGCAATCGACACCATCTGCTCCCACCTGCAATCTATACCCTACTCAGAGAGAAAATTGTCGGTGAGTTTTGTCCTTCCACTTCTGGGAGAGAAATAGACATGTTTCAATTGATGACTCTACCTCGTTCTAAAACATTTGTTTAACAATTTTCAGCCTCTGCAAGAAGCAAATAGAAGGAGACAGATGATTGCGTCAAGAAGGTAAATGATAAAGTTTTTAAGGCATTATATGTTTTTTTCCATAGAAAAGTTATCATACAACATTTGGTAGTAAAAATCAAATCAATTTTGCAACACAGTGTTTATTCTTTTGCAGTATCTAGGTGTGAAGTGCAAGAAGGTCACTTTGTATTGTGGTCAAGAAAATGACAATTCCCAACCACGGATCGTAGTGGAGACAGAGTAAGTGTTTTGATATGTTTTTGTTTCATTCTGAATATAGTCAATAGTTCTGTGATTCTGAATGCTAAGGTCAGATTTATACTATTTAAGCTTAAATTGATAAAACAATAATGCAGAAAATAATACTGTATCATTGCTTTTTTTAAAGAAAGTCATCAGAACTTGCAGTAATCTTGGCACCATGATTTTTATATGCCATGTGTTTAATATTGTTGCTGTTAAAACAAATGGAGTATGAGTCCTAATATTTCTTTGCCATTTAAAAATAGTGATTGAGAATAGTGATTGAGGAGAAGCTTTGTCCAAGATCTGTGGCAAAATGGAAGACATTGTTGGTCAGTGATGAGAGACTGGGAGAGGCTAATATCAAGGTAGGAATATTTCAAGGAGATTTGTTATCACCGCACTAATTCCTCTATCAAAAATACTGAATAACTCAGGCCATGTCTCTCAAACATCAGAAACATTTTCCAACTATTCTACCTCCTTTACATGGGCAATCTGAAGCTGTGTGGAAAAACACCAGCTGAAATAGAATCGCAGGTCAACACTGCCCGTATATACAGCCAAGATATTGCAGTAGAGTTTGGACTGGACAAATGTGCCACCCTCATCATCAAACGGAGAAAAATAGTGAAAACTGAAGGAATCAAGATGCCCTGTGGAAACGACATCAAGAGTCTGGATGAAGATGATCACTATAAATATGCGAGCATCTTTCAAGGTGACAACATCAAGCATTCTGAATTCAAGAAAAAGATTGGAAGTAAATACATCAAAAGAGTGAAGAAGATCCTAAAGTCCAAACTCAGTGGAGGAAATACTATCGAAGCGATCAGCCTCTGGGCAATTCCCATCATTAGATACAAAGCTGGAACAGTGGACTGGACTCAAGCAGGCCCTGAATGGGAAGACCAGAAAAATATGACAAATCATGCCCTTCATCCAGATAGCAATATGACAGACTCTACTTACGAAGGAAAATGAGTGGATGTGGAATGTTGCAAGTACACCAAAGGTTAAAGAAGAAAAAAAAGGCACTTAAGAATATCTGAAGGACAGTGAAGAACTAAGCTAATATAATATGAAGGCTTACTGATGCATACAAAGTCAGTAAGCTAACCATAATAAAAAAGTATTTTGACTTTAAAAATATTTTTGGTTCAATTCAAAGCAGCAAACATACCTAATACTTCTATTTTCCCCACAGCAACACCTGTCAGGTGGGTTGGGCTGAGAAAGTGACTCTGTCCTGATCCTGTCCAAAGTCACCCTGCTATAAATTGCATGTTAACAAAAAGGGGACAAAGCTTTTGCACCCGCCATCTGACTTTTTTTTGTCACCTTAGACTGCAAAATTCCATTTGACTGGACTGTTCCTTTAGATCAAAGCCTTCTTCTTTGATACCTCTCCTAGAAAAAGTATACCTCCATCCCCTTTTCTGCGAACACAATGTTCGTATTTGTAAAGGATTAAACTGACATAAACCTGTTGTCATGTGAGACAGGACTAAAGTTATGTCAGTTTTGAACAGGTGCTCCCAATCTCAAGGCTGTGAAAAAGAATGTTCATTGATTTGCAAAAACAGTAGGAAATGTATTAGAATTGAAATTCTAGAAAATCTGTCTATCTAGTTTCTTTAATTTTAGTGAACTGCAGTAAAAAATTCTGTTTGCATATGTGTATATGTATCCCTCATTTAGTGACTGACTCATTTAGCAATTCGTTATTGGTTATGACACTGATGAAAAAGTAGCTTTGTGGCCAATCCTCACATTGCCAATCTTCACAGATCTGCAAAGCAAAAGAAAGCTAAAGTAAGATCATAAGCCCAGTGGTGGTTTCACTTAGTGACTGCTTTACTTAGCAACTGAGTTGCCGGTCCCAATTGTGGTTGTTAAACAAGGTCACCTGTGTATAACTTCATCCTTGTCTGTAATAGAGAAATTAATTCAGAAAAAGTTCTGTCAGCCAGACTTCTGCCTAGTATCTGCCAGAATGAGGATTTAATGTCTGGAAAACTGAAATTTACAACTGTTCTTTTTTTCACTCCTGAAAAGTATTTAATGTTCAATATTTGAAACCTCAAAAACATATTAATATAGGAGTATGGATGAGGCAGAATTTTAAAAGATTATAAATAGTAGTAACAAAAAGTGGAAAAAAAATAGAAACTTGTGATTTTCTCAAGACCCTGGCTTAGCTTGATGTGGTATGGCTTTGTTTGTCCCCAAACCACTCTGCTTCCTTTACATTTGCATGTCAATACAATTTCGGTTCTATTTCTCTCTGTCTCTGTTCTCCTTTCCTAGCAGTCTTCTACTGCTTTACTACTTTCCCTCAGCTTTCTTATATTTGAATTTTCTCTCTAAACTAGGTAGATGACACAATTTTGAATTCAGAGATCTGTCTATCTTATTTTGTCCATCCATCTGTCTATCCATCCATCCATTGCTTTGTAAGTACTTGATAAGCTGGTGGTAAATAGGCTGGTGTTGACTGATAGGAGTGCTGATTTACCACCAGCCTATCAAGTACTTAGAAGGCGAGGGCTGGGCATCACAAGTAAAAGACAGCTAATGACTTAAAAGCCAGCCATCAACGCACCCCAATCAACATCTTTTAAAAAAAAAGCCACTTACAACAGGTACTATAAATACTACACACACTCTGCTAGAGAGAAGTTCCTTGAAGATGGGCACCAGCACAAGTCTGAAAGCTCAGAAGACTAAACCTCTGGTCCCAGTGACCAACCCAGATTGGATCCTGCAACTTTATCCTGGGACACGTATATTTGCCTTCATTCATGGTTGATGTGTGCCTGATTTTCATACAAAACAAGCGATGAATATGTCAGATGCAATCAAATGCAGTAACATCAGGCTGTAAAGAGAATAGATAACAGTACTGTAAATAGAACTTAAGTACATGTGAGAACAATTAGTATTCATCTGCAAAATTAATGTGATTGATAAAAACCACTTTCCTAAAATGGACTATTGTTAGCTGCATTTCCCATAACCTTTGGGAGGGAAAAAAATAAACATTTTAACATGTAGTGGATCAAGATTGGATCTGGCTTCTCATTTACCTGTAGTTGCCAACGTATAGAGCAGGGGTTATATTGCCAGACACAGTTTTGCAGATATATCTCCCATCAAGTCTCCCAAGCCAAATTCATGAGTCACTTGGATTTTCTTATTTTTCTTTGAAGACGTCTTGCTTCTCATCCAAGAAGTTTTTGCAGCTCTAACTGGATGATGGAGACTGGTCAAAGCTGAAGAAGCTTCTTGGATGAGAAGCGAAACGTCTTCAAAGAAAAACAAGAAAGTCAAGTTGCCTCATGAAAAACCATCTTTGGGACAATTATGACCTGGATGACTGAGAATCTCCCTAAACACCTCGTGATAGCAGCCCTGAAATGCAAGCTATTAATTCACTGTGGACAGCCTCTTTATCACTGGATTGCACAGATGCTTCACACCATGTTTGACTATTGGATCAATGGCCATGACTTACCTCCTGATGGATGCAGTTGAACGTCCTCAACATCGAACACTTGTAGACCTGGTGCTGTGTACCACAAAAGCTTTTATCTGAACTATAGCACCTTTGCCTTGATCCAGTTCTCTGTTCCATAGAAGTAAAACTTCTGATTTCCAAACTCAATTGCAATTCTCTCATAGATGTCAATGTTTCCTGTTTCTGAGATTAAGGCAGAACTCTTCTTGTACCTCCTGCTTCTCTCAAAGATCTACATGGCCTCTAGCTGTAAGGCAATCAAGATGGTCGGTTAGAAAAGAAATTTTATATCACTGTCAATATTACTGACAGAAATATTAGAACAAATGTCTATATTTAATTGTTATTTATCCAAATAATAAGAATTGTATTAATTCCAGGATGACAAAAGAGAACATTTTTGGAAGATGAGAACGTCAAGCAAAAAAGCTATTATGTGGACTAGAGAATGATAGAAACTGATTGTTATTGTTTTTTTAAATATAAACCCAGACAACGCGATGTTTACTAAATATTCAGGTGATTATGTAAAAAAAATTAATAAAACGTATTTAAAAAATAAATAAAGTTCTGACCTTGAATCACAAGCCCTTTGCAATGCCACTTCCCACCCTGAGACTGATTCGCACAGTTTCTTCATCCAAAAGACTCAGCACAGTTCTTATATGAACCTTGCTGACCTCTTTCCTTCACTGGCTGCTGTTTCATGACATAAGGCAGTTGGAAACTTCCAACTGCTGTTGGGGCCTTCCAGCGAAAGTATGGTTTGGCAGTTCCTATGGTAACTGCTTCACACTCACCGCAATGTTTCCATCATTGCTGCTCTTTGCGTTAGTGCTGTTGCCAGAAATAAAGATGGTGGCCTTCATCACTGAGGTAGATTTGGTGACGGGATGGTATCTCTTCGGCCTTGATTTACTGATAGGAGAAATAAACAAGGGCTCTGGCTTTTAATATATTTCATTCATTTATATCTTTCCTGGCCACTGACAAAGCTAACACAGGCAGTCCTCGACTTACGACCACAAATGAGCCCAAAATGTTTGTTGCTAAGCAAGACATTTGTTCAGTGAGTTTGGCCCCATTTTACGACCTTCCTTGGCACAGTTGTTAAGTGAATCACTGCAGTTGTTAAGTTAGTAACACGATTGTTAAGTGAATCTGGCTTCCCCATTGACTTTGCTTATCAGAAGGTCACAAAAGGGAATCACATGACCCTGGGACACTGCAACGGTCATAAATACATGCCAATTGCCAAGCATCTGAATTTTGATCACATGACACAGGGGGATGCTGCAACGGTCGTAAGTGTGAAAAATGGTCATAAGTCACTTATGACCTCCCACAGAGAGGGCCTCCTTAGGGTGCCGTCGGCCAGTCAATGCCGGCTGGCGACCCCCAGGGGAAGAGCCTTCTCTGTGGCAGCTCCTGCCCTCTGGAATGATCTACCCCCCGACCTACGTACAACTGCGGACCTGCGCCTTTTTCGCCGAGCCCTGAAAACTCATCTATTTCGTGCGGCTGGCCTGGCGTAGTCTTAATTAGGTTTTAGTATAGGTTTTTATATGGGGCATTTTAGAGCAGGCCTTTATTTATTTAATTTGATTTTAGAATAGATATTTATTGTGATTTTTTATTATCGCCTGTTCACCGCCCTGAGTCCCGTAAGGGAGATAGGGCGGTATACAAATCTAAATAAACATAAACAAACATAAACTTTTTGCACTGACGTAACTTTGGTCACTAAACAAACTGTTGTAAATAGAGGACTACCTGTACTCTCAGCAGTTATGGGGCAAAATAGTTTCTGGAGAGGCGGTTAAGTTCATGCAGAGCACCAGCCCGGGGCTTAATCTGGCAATGAGCTACACTTTGCCCAAGAAGGCTTAATCTTCACGTAAATTTAGCTAAGACTGAAGCTGTAGTAATCAAGGTTGTATTGGAAAATGCCTTTGCTGCAACAGGAATTCAGCCATTGCAGCTGTTAGGAAACTCACTGGCTGAGCCCAATTGGTTTTTTTTTTACTTAGCAAAACACAATATACAGTACACAACTTAAGCTATGCTCCTCTAGTACGGAGCAACTCATTAAATCAGTTATTTTGGTTATGCCCACTAGAACTGACTAGGCCTGAAATATGTCAGTGAAAACTCAATCATTATATTTCAATATTTTTTTTGTAAAAAAAACCCCACCCAACAACAATAGATGTATTAATGCTGGTTTAGCTTATGCAGACTTAGGATATTACAGAAATATATGATTGCATACCTCAAATGCTGGTGCAGTGTCACCAGTTTGCAATTTCATACAGGGCCCAATGCTTTAAAAATGGTGGAGGCTTTTGATTTTTCAAGACTGCTTCAGGCCTAGTCTCTAAAAAAAGGTTAAATCATGGCTATTGGATCAAAGTTTGTTAATCTGCGACATTTCATTGCTCATCCAAGTAAATTCATCAGTCAAAATAAAAAGAAATCAGTTAGGCAGAGAATCAGACAGTCGTTGGAATGTACCAACTCTTGCCAAACCAACTGCAGGGGTTTCTCTCCAAAATGTATTGAAATATGTCAATGAAAACTCAATCATCCCGGCCAAAAGTATCTAAAAAAGGTTAAATCATGGTAACTGGACCAAAGTTTGTTAATCTGAGATGTTCTCGTTACTCATCCAAGTAAATTCATCAGTCAAAAAAAAAAAATTAGTTAGGCAGAGAGTCAGACAGTCGTTGGAATGTACCAACTTTTGCCACATCATTGTAGAATTTTCATAACTCTGTATAAACTAAGCCAGCATTAATACATCTGGGTTTTTAAAAAAAAGCCACCAAAAAACCCCCTAACCATCTGAACCTCAGGTCCATACAGGCAGGATATTTTCCTAGCTGTGCTAGGAAATGCTGCTGCTTCTTTTTCCTGATTAATGCCTATAATTTCATTGCCTCCATCCTGGACAATTTGGGACAAACTTCCTGGTCAGACAGTAGGAGATCATACATGCTTAGGCAAATATGGACATAACAATTTGTTAAATCTAATTACAGGCAGTCCTTGACTTAACAACTGTTCATTTAGGGACCAAAGTTACAATGGCACTGAAAAATGTGACTTATGACCGCTTTTCACATTTACATGATCAAAATTCAGACTCTTAGCAACTATTTCCTATTTATGACAATTGCAATGTCTTGGGTCACGCTATGCCTTTTTCCGACCTTCTGACAAGCAAAGTCAGTGGGGTAACCAGATTCACTTAACAACCATGTTACTAACTTAACAATTGCAGGGATTCACTTAACAACTGTGGCAAGAAAGGTCATAAAAAGGAGCAAAACTCACTTAACAAATGTCTCACTTAGCCCCTAAATTTTCGGCTTAATTGTGGTCGTAAGTCGAGGATTACCTGCAGTAGTGTTCATAAAAAAATAGGCCAAAGCCAAAAGTTAGATGATTTCGTAATATGTTGCATGAAACTATTAAACTAATATCTGCAGCGAACAATTTAGTAAAAGAGTTTTCTCTGATGTGGTAATTAACAATAAAATTGAACTTTTTATATTAACTGTATTTGACGACAATTAATTTCAGTTAACTTAAGAAGATAACATTTATTTCAGATAGCATTTGTCTCTTGCTAGTTTCATTAGCTATGCACTTTTCGTAACAAAATTATAGAACTGACCATTGCTGTCTTTCTCTCTTTTTTAAAATCTTCCTAGTCAAATCTACATCTCTGGGCTTTTGAGTGTCTTCCCTTCAAATATTATTCAGGCCTTAACTTTTTAAGATTAGCCAAGAGTTTCTTTGTACTACAAGAGGAGATGCTGTATCATTATGTCACTGTTATTGCCTCAGACATATATTATATACGGTATATATCAACATTTTATATAAGGAAATATGATGCTACATGCAAAACAGTCAGTATATTATGTTTACAGTAATGTAATTGATTGAACAAAAGCCAAGTGCAGTGAGAAGATGATGTGGCAATTGATAGGTGGAAACTGTGCTTCAATAATTTTTATGTAATTTTTCTAACAAGTATGTTAGAGAATAAATTTCTCCAAATAATAAGCATAATATGAAAGAGCAGAATTGTTTTCAGTGTGTATACAAAGAATAAAATTAATGCTGAAATTATTATTTTGTTATAATAACTTGCCTTGTTTTTTTAGGTCATTTTGGTGTTTTGCTGGGTTTATGTCTGCAAGTAACAGAGTAGATGGGAAAATAAAGTAATTTCTACCATAACATCTATTTTTGCTTTGGCAATTGCACTTATTACATCAGCTCTCCTTCCCATGGATATTTTTTCTAGTTTCTTATGTGAAGAACCAGACTGGAATCTTTAAGGTATTTATTCATCCCATACTTTCTATAATTTTTATAAAATTTCCTGTTCCTCTGGCTTTTTGTTTGTTTGTTTCTGGTTTGTTTTGGAAAGTAGGAAATATTCAAATTGTTTTAAACATTACAAAGCAAACTGCAGTAAGAGTGATTTAATAATGAATCATATTGTAATGAATCATATTGTGATGTTTATATTGTGATAATTAAATTGCTGCTTATTTCTTTTTTTAAAAAAAATACTGAAACACTTGTTCTATATTAAATGTGGTTTTTGTTAAAGCTTTAGATCTGAATGTTTCCCAGAGTTAAAAGCCAGGATAGAAGCTAAATTCAAAGATCAAAATGGATGTCACCAATGGATTTGTAACATATTATTATGTGTACGGGGATGCTCACTTTTCGATCCTTCCCTATCTATGTTTCTTGATAAAACATATGGAAAAATCTCATGGGGGGGGCAAACCTACTTAGGGCTAGGGTTAGTCTCCATTAATTCAGAGAGCAAACTGGATGTAGTGCATTGGTATGCTTAGGAGGTCAATCGCTTTTCAAGTCCGCCCTATGTACGTTACTTGGTAAAATACATGGGAAAATCCCACTGTGGGCAAACCCACTTAGGGTTAGGTCTCCATGAATTTGGAAAGCAAAGTGGACATCACCAATGGATGTGTATTACATTTTTACTCTTAGGAGGGTGCTGACTTTGCAAGTCTGCCCTATCGAGTTTTCCTGGTAAAATACATGGAAAAATTCCATTGAGAGGCAAACCCACTTATGGTTAGGGTTAGGCTTTCTTGAATTTGGTGAGCAAAATGAGTGTCATCAATGGATTCCTAGCACATCAGTATACTTAGCAGGGTGTCCATGGAGACTCTCAGTCATCTAGGTCATGGTTGTCCCAAAGGTGCTTTTTCAGGAGGCAACTGGACTTTCTTGTTTTTCTTTGAAGAAAGAAAAGCTTCTTCAGCTCTGACGGGATGGTGGGGAATGCAAGGATTTATACTCCTTGCAGACAGCTGGTCATTTGCATTCTTTTAGAGAGTCCTTGAGGCCACCAGGAGGTTTATCTGTGTCTTCAGGGTCACCCAAGCAGTGCAAATGGGTGTGGAGCCCTCTGGCCGCAGGATGCCCTCTGCCCTGTTCCTACAGTCTACAAGGTTTTCTGGAAATCCATTCACATTCCCGAACCATTCGAAGGGTGCTCATCCCAAAGTGCATAGCCAAATGTCCATGGAGACAGTCATCCAGGTCATGGTTGTCCCAAAGGTGCTTTTTCAAGAAGCAACTGGACTTTCTTGTGTTTTTTTTTAAGACATTTCATTTCTCATCCAAGAAGCTTAGCAGGGTGCTGACTTTGTGAGCCCGCCCTATCTGCTTTTCCTTATAAAATGCATAGAAAAATCCCATTGGGGGCAAACTGATTTAGGGTTAGGTCTCCATGAATTTGGTGAGCAAAACGGATGTTGCCAATTGATTTCTAGTGCTTTTTTATGCTTAGAAGGGGCTCTCAGTTTTTGCATACTACCCAATCTATGTTCCTTGTAAATACATTGAAAAATACCACTTGGGGGCAAACACACTTGGGGTTAGGGTTAGATCTCCAGGAATTCCGAGAGACAAATGAATGTCACAGAAGGATTTGTAGCACATTGGTATGCTCAGGAGGATGCTCACTTTTCAAGTATGCCCTATCTACATTTATTAGTAAAACACTTGGAAAAATCTCTTTTCTTGGTAAAATTCATGGGAAAATCCCCTAGGGGCAAACCCACTTAGGGTTAGGTAGGATAAGATCTCCATGAATCTGGAGAGCAAAATGGATATCACCAATAGATTTGTAGTGCATCACTATTCTTAGGAGTGTGCTGACTACCTAAGTACACCCTATCTCTTTATCCTGGAAGAATACGTGGGAAAATCCCTTTGGGGGACAAACCCACTTAGAATTAAGGTCAGTTCTCCATGAATTCAGAGAGCAAGGGATATGTATTGCATCATTAGGAGGGGGCTGACTTTTTGATCCTGCACTATCTATATTACCTGGTAAAATACATGGGAAAATCCCATCGTGGTCAAATTCATTTAAGACTAGGATTAGGTCTCCATGAATTCTGACAGCAAAATGGACATCTTCAAAAGATTTGTAGCACATTGTAATGCTTAGCAGAGACCTCACTTTGTGAGCCTGCTCTATTTTAAATGTCCTGGTAAAATATGTGAGAAAATCCCATTAGGGAAATCTTAATTCAAGGAGACCTAACCCTAACACTAAATCAGTCTTTACACTTATGGGATTTTTCCATGAAATTATTTGAATTTCCTCATTGCTACTTCAGCATGTCCATGAAATAAAAGCCACATGCTTATGAAAGCAGAAGTGGACTTCATCCTTAGTGGAAAATCTGACTCAAGAATATTTGCTTTAATTTGATTAATATTGTAGTGAATTGAGTCATGAGTTGAATTGTACAGTCATTCATGAGAAATGGAAATACATCATTTAAGACAGGTAAGAATGGGTTTATCCATTAAGTACTTTACTATTACCTATGCAACCTTGACTGATGAAAACTCACAAGGGCCTGAAAAGACACGCATTTGTCCTTCAAACATCTGCATGTACCGATGTCAAATTAGAGAACAAATGAGTCAGAGTACAAAGGTCTACATATTGAATAGGTCTGCATATAATAGGTTATTCTTCCAATAAGCCCATTTTTTTTAAAGAAGGGGAAGTAGAAATGGTGTACTGGATCAATTCTTTCATTAATTTAGCATAATAATTAAACTCCCTTTCAGAGCAGAACCCAACTAACTTGGTATACCTAAGAAAGAAACAGTCACAGTCAATGCAAAACCAAAAAAATGTCAACAGTTTCCCAACTAAAATGTCCCACAAATGAAAATTAGAACAAATGCATCCATACAATTCAAGAGAGCAACAGTTATGAAGATTTCCTGCAAAATTTCACCAAATGTCTACAGTACAGATCAGTATTATTCCACTTATTGGAAACACATTTAATGATATACAGGCATGCAGCCTGCAGTTTCAGTTGTAAGTCATGATGGTTGTAAAGCAGGTCACCACAAATCCGCACTCAATTTTATGACCTTTTTCGCAGTGATCATTAAGTGAACACAGTTGTTAAGTGAATGCCTTGATCATTAAACTAACTCAGAGGTAGGCAACTGTGTCTCTTTTATGACTTGTGGACTTCAACTCCCAGAATTCCTGAGCCAGCATGGCTGGCTCAGGAATTCTGGGAGTTGAAGTCCACAAGTCATAAAAGAGCCAAGGTTGTCTACCCCTGAACTAACCCATTATTCACAATGGGGTATATTTTGATGGAAACAGGAAGTAAATGCCAGTTGTCTTAAATTGCAGTCATGTGACCATGAAATGCTGCAAATGGCTCCAAATATAGCCCTCATAATGTGGTCTTGTGACCTGAAGGGGAAGCAGACATCAGAACTTTGAATCTGGGTTGTAGGTAGCTTTTTCAGGGTACATGATAATTTTGAACCAGTCACTAAATGTCCAGTCATTAATTAGACTATCTGTATACGCACAGATGTCTCTGTATGTGTTTGTGTGTATCTATAAGTTGAGGTGTCTTTATTAGATTTTGAAATACACTCCTTTTCCCATCATCCTTAAAAAAAATTATGCAGGGCCAGTTATATGTTACTAGATAACCTGTACATTTTAGGAGGTATTGAAGGGAGGCTCATTAGCAATTCCATCACCCCTTAATTTAGAGGTGACATTTGTCTGTTTTATATCTGTCTCCATTGTCATTCAGCCTTGATGGCATTTGCTTTTCAAATGTAAAGCCAGATCTTAATTTTGAAATCATGGCATTGTTCAACCATGCTCTGGCTTTTGATATTTACAGAGCCCATTGTCTGCTTTTTAAAAAAAAGAATCAAAGATTCAACATTATATACTGAAAGCCTGGGAATTTTTATGCTCACCTTTTTTTAGACTGAAAAGAAATAAAAGAATACCTGTGAAAAGGTCAAGGAAAAAAGAATGAAATGCGAGGCAAAACCTCATAAAAAGAATGTAAACATTAATAGCTTCAGACATATGAACTAATTTCTTTTTTTAAAATTACATGATAAAAATAAAATTTAAAAAGTATGATATAGGGATTTAACTCTAATTATAATTTTTCATTTTTTAAAAATTATCAAGTCTTTTCTCATTCCCTTCAAGATGGCGGTTATGGGATGGAGGAATTTCATGAGTTACCTATTTCCATAGATGGAATTACCTTTTTCGCTGGAATTAATGGGAAGAACAATGTACCTGCTTGAATTTATACAGCTCTATGAAATGATCTACGTGCCCTTGAGATCCCCACTGCTTCCTATGGGAGGACAAGATAAATGAGTTTTGAGCCAGTGTGGTATAATGGTAATCACCGAGAATCACTTGACTGAGGTGAGCAGCTATAGAAATTGAATAAATAAAATAGATTTGGACAGACTGAAATTCAGCTCCACTCCAGACCATTTGATTTCAGGCCAGTCATTCTTTCTTTCTTTATTTTTTTGTGGGGAAAATTGGAGGAGGGTTGCTAGGTAAACCTCTTGGATTCCCTAGCCCAGGGCTTTTCGACCAGTGGTACGGGTACCACCTGTGGTACATTGGCACCTGGCAGGTGGTACGCGACCATCCTAGAAAAGTAGCGGGGGAGGGGAATGAGCTGAACCGGTGGCAGCACCGCACAAACCTGAGCGAGAGATGGCTGGAGCTGCAGGTCTGTCAGGGCTCAGCGGAAGTGCCAGGATCAGTGTCGCTTTCCAGCTGATCGGCGCTTCTTCGGGGTTGTCAGGGCTCAGTGGAAGCGCCAGGATCAGCGCCAGGGTCCAGCTGGAGCTTGGTGCTGATCCTGGTGCTTCTGCTGAACCCTGAAGAAGCACCAATCATGCTGGCGCTTCTGCTGAGGCCAGAAGAACCCCCATCAGCTGGAATGTTGCAGCATCTCCAGGGTCTTGTGATTTACATTCAGATGCTTGGCAACTGATTCATATTTATGACGGTCACAGTGTCCCAGGGTCATGTGAAGTGACCAAAACCTGCTGCAACCACCCAGCAGACGGGGGGAATAAAAACCAAACACCCCCCCACCCCATCCCCACTGCCAATTCTCAACAGAAATGCTCACAACAATGAAAACCTCGGGCAGGCAGGTGTCTTGCTCGGCTGTGGCTTGGGAGGCACTTTTTTCAGTGCCATTGTAACTTCAAACAGTCACTAAGCGAACTGTTGTAAGTCAAGGACTACCTGTACTTTATCACTTTTTTCCTTTTTTTTTTTGTTATCAGGTTTTTGACACCTTGCTAGGCGACTGGTGGTACTCGGATGTTGCCATATCTTAAAAGTGATACAATGGGTGAAAAGGTTGAAAAGCCCTGCCCTAGCCAACAATACTGAGGAGAACATTTGAAGAAAGTCAGTGAGGTCAAATCTCCCCTAAATCGTAACTATTCTCTCTCTGTTTCTTTGGTGTCTTGCAGTGTCCAAAGTGAATTGTCAAGGGGAGCGCTTCTAGCCTGGCTAAGGTAAAAGCCCTACAGTATTTTGATACTGTAATAGAAAATAAATAGGAGGCTTTGGGCCTTCAGAGTGTGGTGTTCTTCTAAGAGGAAGAGCAGGAAGCAAATGAAGAACTTTTTTGAGTCGTAAAGCTGGCTCAAAAGCCTCATGGACCAGTTATTTTCAAAATGAAGCGATCTCTGTCTGATGCAAGTAGTTTTCAATAATTTTCTACAGCAATATTCCCTAACCAAGTACTTTTCAGAGCATAGGATTTGTAGCTCCTCCCATAAACCTAGTGAAATATATTTATTGCCGAATGTTCTGGGTTCAATTATATTTGGCATCTATCAGGCCCATTTCTTCATGAAAACTTCTCTTGACTGTCGTAGATTGGGGGATAAAATTATGAATAAATATGACTGCAATATGATCCCTCCAGGGCCTAAAACAATTTCTCTTTTAATCTAATGTGTAAAGCAATTGGCTTTTATTTCCTTCTTTCTTTATAGAAAGAAATGGAAATACATTCTGAATCAAATAGACCAACATTAATTACTTACAATAGTGAAACATTCCTATTGTAGTATAAATTATTACCATAGGTGCAAATTGTCAAGATCATGTCTGTTCAGTATTTCAATAGTAAAAGCTGCTTGGCAAAAGCTGCTTGATGGTTCCTTAGCAGACATTAGAAGAATGACAATCATTTTGAAATCACTATGATAAATGGTTATTTTAACAACATAAATTATTTACCAACTCATTTTTACAGTCTCTTCATAAATGTTAAGATCAGATTGGACATTAAGTATTAACATTTGAAGACAAAAATATGAAAAGTATATAATTAACTCTCCCTCAACTAGATCTGCAAAGTGGACATTTTTTAAATCTCATAAGAATTTGGTGAAGTGAACCCTCAATGTGTTTTCAAGGACAAGTACAAAAATGAATACAGGTAGTCCGCAACTTATCACCGTTCATTTAGTGACTGTTCAAAGTTACAACACACTAGAAAAAGTGACTTATGACCATTTTTCACACTTATGACTTTTGCAGCCTCCCCATGGTCATGTGATCAAAATTCAGATGCTTGGCAACTGATTCATATTTATGACAGTTGCAATGTTCTGGGGTCATGGGATCACCTTTTGCAACCTTCTAACAAGCAAAGTCAATGGGGAAGCCAGATCCACTTAACAACTGTGTTATTAAATTAATAATTGCTGTGATTCATTTAACAATTGTGGCAAGAAAGGTCATAAAATGGGGCAAAACTTACTTAACACATGTCTCACTTAGCAACAGAAATGTTGGGCTCAATTGTCATAAGTTGAGGACTACCTGTAAAGGTCTATCTGTTCAGATGGCCCCCAGTTTAAGAATGAGTTCTATTCCCAAGATCTGTCCTTAAATCGAATTTTTATGTAGGACAAAATAGTATTATTGTATAATACCGTATAAGTAGTATTGTGCAACGCGCTTGAACCAGTGCATATAACATGACATTATATATTTAACTCAAATTTTGCTGCAATTTTTTCTGCTCTTAATTACAGGCCATCCTTAAACCAGGGCATTCTTAACTCAGGGACTTGCTGCGTTGAAGTCAAAATAAATCCAGAATACTTGGCCTAGCGCTCATTTGAATTCTGCTTTCAGATATCATCTAGTCAAATCTGTTAAGTTGTATATCCTCATGAGGAAACTCAAATTGAGGGCAACATTTTCTGTGCTCATTCTGCATCATCTCTGTGATGTAACTATACATTCAAAACTTTTGTGGTATAACAGCATCACCAGATTGCTTCATGATTATATCAGTGGCCTTCTGCTTACAGAATTTACCTTTTCATTCTGCTTCTCTATCATAGTGGATGTTCTTAAAAACTAAGTAACGTTGGTTGTGAAGACTGTACATCTGTTGTAAATCTATTGACTAGATTTACAAATCTATTGACTAGGCTGGCAAGGTGAACAAAAAACATCCCTAAGAAAAGCAGTAACAGAAGTTTTTAAGAAAATTACATGGATTTGTCCATGTTGCCACCAGAAGTCAAACTCAACCACAAGAGACTTTTCTTCTGTTTTTCTTCCATGCAAGCTCATATTTCTGGTTTGTTCCAGAGAACCAGTGAACATCCTAAAAGATCATTTCTTTTAAGGAAAATGCTGATACTTGAGAGAGAGGAAATATTGTTTCTTCTCTATTTTCTTGGTGGAAGTTTTCAGAGAATTCATCGTCACTTCCGGGATCATATCAGATAAAACCAAACCTATTGTGTTTTGGTATTTAAAGAAACCAATGCTCCATGTTTGGATGGGTATCGAGAAAGGCGTGTGTGCGGGGAGAGTTTCAATATCATTAAAAAAAGATAAGCATGGATGCTTTCATGAACCTTTTTTTCATCACCAAGTAGAATTGCTTTAGCTTTGGCAAAATCCAGTGCTGTACTGAGAGTGTTAGAAACTGATTGTGGAAAAAATTGCAGGCTGAAGAAAGCAACTCTGCTGCATTGCAGATCCCTAGCTTACTTGTTCATAAAAAAAAATATGACAGACTGCAGAGAGAAGGGCAGGAGCAGCCAACGTTTGACTATTAACTTGTGTACTGTAAAATTAGATGTTGGGAATTGCCCTTCATCTGCTTCTCCCTATATTTTCTATGCAGACAGCTTAATCTATTTTAAGAGTCCTGAAATGCTTTCCATGAGCAAAATATTCAAAGTAGATGGCACAGGAATCCTACAAGCCTGATGCCAGAAAAATCACCCAAGTAAATCAGAGATGGGATATAATTTCAAAATGTTGCCAGTTCCTTGAGGGAATGCTTTCTTAGTTCCCAGCAAGTTAACTCTACATGACTCATTAAAAATACTGGGATGAAAAACAAAAAAAATACATCAATGTTTTTTATAGTGAAAATAGTTCTCCATTTGCCATTTACGGACCCAGTGGGGTTCAGATTGTTTCTTATCCAAGCTAGATTCCACAAACTTTTTACTTGTTATCTCTCTATAGCATGCTCTCCTTATACCCCAAAGCTGGGAAAGCTGTGGCCCTCCATATGTTGATTTAGTACAACTCCCTTCAGCCTTATTCAACATGGCCAACAATGAGGAAAGCAAAGATCTCAATCCACCATGTCTAGAGAGCCACGTATCTCTCACCTCAGTAGTAAATGAGGAATGAGCAAAAGTAAAGCACTTGTCAAGATGGGGATGCCAGTGTAGGGCACAATTAAGACCACTGGTCCATAAGACAATTAACATTATCACTTTCACTTCGATTATAAATCTTATTTAGAGAGAGAAACAGGAATTTGTGGTGATGAACTGCTATGAATTTCTTCACTAGCTTTTGATGTATTTTCAGAGACATCTCACTGGGCAAAGATTCTGGTCACAATCCATGTATTTTGTACATTCTCATAAAAGTAGAACTTCTATTTTTTTTAATTGGGCTTACTATCCAGTAAGTGTATTCAACATAGTCACCTAAAATTGTGTCTACTTTCTGCTTATTTCACAACTGATTTAGTAATGCCAGATGGAATCTCTGTCTGCACATATGGGAGTATGTGTGCAAGAGAGGAAAAAACAGTATGAGATTGGAGAACATATTTCAAAAAAGAGCCATGGTTTGACCACAGGCCTCTGGTAAAACCTGAAAAGTTGTCACAGGCATCATGTTATCATGTTATCATCATATTATCATTAGATCAAATAGTTTGGCTGATGTAATTTGTCTCAGGTGCAATAGACACGAATTATATAATTCATATCTTTTGTGTATGAATGCTGTACACTCATTCTGTCACTTGTTCTTCTTGCCTGTCCTGCAGACATTCACATGGTCAGATTTGACCATGCTACATCTGTGAGTCTTTGAGAACTCCGATTTGGAGTTAGTAGAGATTGGCGCAATCTCCTGATGCTATGCAGTGATGGTATCATTGGATCTGCAATTTGGTTCAAATAATTGGGGGAAAGAACTGATTCCAAATGTAATAGCTATAAATTGATTTTATTTTTTATTGTACTTTTTATTGATTACATTTGACTTTTATGAGATACAGCTGTTTCCATTTTCTACTGGAGAAGGTAGGTAAAATAGGAAATGGGTATTACAGATAGTCTTCAGTTAGCAACTGCCTCATACCAGTGACTGGTTGCAGTTACAACAGTGATTAAAAAGTAACCTTATGATCTGTCCTTGCATTTATGACCTTTGCAGGTCTGTAAAGTAAAGGAAAGCTGGAGTCAGATCATAATCAGAGTCACATTAGCAACTGTTTTTCTAACAACTGAGTTGCCAGTCCCAATTGTGGTCACTAAACAAGGACTACTTATATACCATTACGTAGTTGACCATTCTAATCTGAGGAAAAGACTTCATGGAACCACCTAACCTAGGAGTTTTACAACTATGGTTTATGGGGTCAGCCAAAGCTGTCTGATTCTCACTTAAAGCAAAGACACAAACCAACCAACTATATGATGGTTTAGCAAGCCCAGTGAACTAAGTGCATTTTTGAATAAAGCAAGAATATGGATAATAGAAAATGAGAGTATACAAGTAAATCCCTTGGCAATCTTTGTTTTATAAGCAAGACTAATTACAACTTAATTGTTGACAAATGGCAAGATTTTGTGGATATCAAAACATTACATTATTGCTGTTGTCCTTTAAAAACAACAGACCAATCATTTGATCCAGCATGCCTTCTGTCTCTTCCACTTTGAGTAGATAACTAAGTTCCAACTGGTATTATCCCACACTAGAGTTCATAGGTTTCTGTGAGGGTGTGCATGCAAACAATAAATCATGTGCCTTGATGTCATGATGCAAAAACTATGACTTATGTCCCCATCAAAATGGGGACATAATACAAGAACACATGTGCAGAACTTGTATTATGTCCCCATTTTGATGAAATATTAGTTTCCTGAGCACCCCTATGCTAGAGTTATAGAATTGTCATTGCTTCTGAATTTGTCTTAAGGGTCATGTTAAAGTGATTTTTGTTTTCTATAGTGCATTGATTTTTTTTTTACAACTGAACTTGTACATGATGCCCCATTGAATAATGATGGCCATTATTGAAGAGGAAAATCAAATAACTGAGCTGCCAGATCAGTATAGAAATGGCAATATTTGTGTTTTCGAGAAGACCTTAGACCTTATGGAAATCATGTTCAGTCAGCATGTTATATTCCAAAGTTATTTGAGAGGTGCTATCCAAGCAGTTTACTTTTAATCCAATTTTCAGTGCAAAGAAGTGTCAGTTACTGGAAACTTTACATCTTTTATACACTACATAAACACACTACACACCACCCAATATTCCACATATAGTGCATCAAGATCCACCTAGGTTGGGAGAGTGGAAGTTTCTAATGTTACTGTATGTTGACAATATGCATTTATCATAAGCCATAATGAGTCTTGGGAAGCTTTGAAGCCTCTTCCCCTGTATTACAATGACATCTACAAAGAAACTATTAAAAGCCTTTGCCAAATGGCCCAAGGTGCACAAGTGGATTGCTGAGGGTGGTATTTCACTCTTCTGTGAAAACAAAAATAAATTATGCAACACTGATTGCCCAGACAAATTCGTCAGCCATTCTGTAATTTCTCTTGTATGGAAGGGGATGGGCTGGTAGATGCTGCTATTAAATTACCTCAGACAAAATCATCAGCACAGCTTTTATATGGTGTACAACTGGGCTCTATCCTAATTATCAAGTGCTTGGAATGGTACAAACTGAATTCCTAGGAGTAATCTGAAAGCTTTCTGCGTGTATCCCCAAAGCAACCTTGTAGAAGCCAGTGTATGATTAGCAATTGCCAATTACTGACTGAAAAATAAAGGCTTTCCAGTGGGATTACTTCCTCATATATTTCATGATAATTTTCCATCCAGGAGGAGCAGGCCAGATTTTAAATTTTTCATTTTTCTCTGTCTCTTCCTGAATATTTATTCTTTTTGAGTTATGAGCAGGTTGGAGTAGCAAAGAGGCAGTGAGTTCAGCATATAGATCACTGTTATGGGACTGGGGAAAAGGTTTCACACCAGAAAACAGGCTGAAAAAAGATTTTGTTACAAAGATATGCTTTAAAATAAAGATTTTTCTAGAATAGGAAGGCGATGCTTTGTTTTTATTATTCCCAAGAGTTTTTCTTATTTTATCTTATGTTGTTATATTCCACTCTGTACCCAATTCTACTTAAGAGGTTGTTTTGTTTTATTTTTATCTTGGGGTTATATTTCACATCATATTTCGCTCTCTAATTCTATTTAATTATCATTGTACATCTGCTTATAATGGCTCTGCATTAGAGATATTAGATATCTTCTTCTTCTTCTTCTTCTTCTTCTTCTTCTTCTTCTTCTTCTTCTTCTTCTTCTTCTTCTTATTATTATTATTATTATTATTATTATTATTATTATTATTATTATTATTATTATTATTATTATTATTATTATTATTATTATTATAGATATTATTTCTCTCTCTTTACCTCCCTCCCCCCCTCATCATTCTATCTTACCTAGCCCAGTCTATTTTCTGTTTTCACTCAGACTTGCTTCCCTTGACCCCTTCAACTGTCCACATACTCTCCCACTCATTCTGCCCATGGCTTCATTTGGTGTGTGGCTTCATTGGGTCCGGTACTGAATGGAGGCTGATGTGTTCTGTTTTCTTGCTTCTTAAAGACTGTAGCAGTGGTTGGGTTTCTTGAATACTGAGGGTTGTCATGAAAACTCTTATTTCTGTCCATTCCAATTTCCCAAGTTGTTTCTTCCCAGTGTGGCTTCAGTTTTCCTGGCCTTCTTCCTTCTTATTGCTCTTCAATGCTGCTGGTTCCCCCAGGGCTGAAGAGAAATCTTCATTCCCCAGGTTGTTTTGTTTTGTTTCTGTTTCTGTTTCTCTTTCTGGGGTTGTCTTTTCTATGGGGCTTCTCTCTGTGGGTCTGCTTGATGGTATCCCTTCATCTAAGCTCTAGCTCCAAGTGCTGCTTCTCCTTGCCTTGGTGCTTTGAGCCTGGCCAACTTCCTGCCACTGGGGAAAACCACCAAAAGGGAGAGGAAGGAGCATGAGGGATGGCTATCAGCCCACTGTTTTCTCCTTTCACAATGGCCAACAAGGATTATGCTCTTTTTTGAATTATTTGGATTACAAAGATCTATTTAATTCGGACTCTAAAGGTATTTGCAGAGAAAAGAAAGGAAGAGAGAAACTCAAATTCTTGGCCATCAAGGATCAGAGACATGTAGAAAGAACATATCAAGAAAACATAAATACTTCACAGGAGGAGATATACAGTATACTGCAACTAATTCAAATAACAATGACTTTAAACCACAAAGAAATCCAAAATAACTTTGAAAATATAAATCAATCTATTTCTAAGTTAACTCTACAACAAAAAAATTCCTAGAAAACAACAACAGAGAAGGAGCAGATAAAACAGATAAATGGATATAGAATTGAGAATAGAGACTTAAAGATGGAACTTAACAAAATAAGGAAACATGATTTAATCCTAGTGGAAATAAATTCACAAGAATTGGAAAAAACAATTTATCCCTTAGGACTATAAAATAAATCTGAGGACAAGAAAACAGATTGGATAAAATGGACCGTAGAGATGTCAGGGACATTGGAGAGAAAGGAAATGATAAGAGAAGTGAAGAGAAAGAAAAAGAAAAAGATTTTCAACAAATGTGGAAAGGCAGAAGCCCCTACAAAGACACTTCATCTGATTTACTTTTTATATCTACAGCAACATTTATGAACATACGGAAAACCTTTTTGATTCAGCAAAATACATTGATTAAGAAAGATACTGGGCAAAGGAAAAAGACTAAAATGGAAGCCAAGAAAATAGATGATGGGACTTACCAGAGAGAATACTTTAAAAAGAAACATTTGTTTGAATATGGTTAAAGAAACAGAAAAGTTTTGGAATATATATGTCATTCTAAGAGGGATGAATTCCCTAAATAATATAGTATGCTTTTCCCCCTTTTTTGTTCTCTTTCTTGATATGAGTAATATAAAAAAGTTGAAATGACTTAGATAAAAGAAATGTTTTAGATACTTAAATGTGATTGAATTTAAGAAAATTATACTGGATTAAAAAATGTTTTGAATAAGAGTTAAAGGACTAGATGACTAGATGTATTAAATGAAATGTTTAAAGATTAAACATATTTTTAATTATGGTTAAAAAGAATAAGAAATTTAGGAAATAAATATATATTACTTAGGAGGAATATATATTTTAAGTAGTATGTTATTTTTTATGTTTCTTTACTCTTGCTCTCCTTTCTTCTTCTTCTTTTTTCATTGTTTTATCTATTCCTTAAGAAATGTAAAAGTGTGAGATGGTTCATATGGAAAAATAGAGTTAAATTTTTGAGAAAAACTTAACCAGTAAGAAGAATACCTAGAATTTGGTGGAAGAAACAAATTAAAATAAGGACTGCAACAGGATCTATGATAAGGCAACCAGAATGATTGGATAGAAAAGAAATATTATATTGATATGATTATTATTTTTAGGAATATTGGGGGAAAATATATATTTAATTGTTGTCTATCAAAACAATAATAATTGTGTTAACTCAGTGTTTGCAAAAGAGGATATTTTGGGGAAAAAGGAAATCAACTAAAACCATTATGTGGATTATGGATTATAGAAATCAATTGTTAATGATTGTTTTACAAATGTAACCCAGACAACACACTGTTCACCAATTATTGTGATTCATGTTTAATATACATACATACATACAGTACACACACACACACACACACACACACATATATATTACAAAAAAAAGGATTATGCTCTCAAAAGATGTCGAAGAGAGTTTCATCTTGGAAGGAAACCTGACAGATGCCTTCTCTCATGTCTTCTCCCAAAATGTAGAAAGATGTTCATAAACACAAGAATTGATTTGCTTCCATCAGCAGAATTACATGGCAGATTTAGAATACACTGTATAAGAAGCATCTCTGTTCTTGTGGGTTAAGATCAATAGAGAATGTTATGCATGTTTTATTATACTCTACCTCTTATGAAGAGTGCCATGCTAAGTATATTACATTCTTTTGCTGCAATTTCCAGGCTGTTCAGAACAATTTTACGCTTCTTTAATTCTGTCAGATATAATGTGGCAAAACTTTGTGTGATTGCATGAAGATTTGACAAGAGACATTATCTAGATTACCTTCCCTATCAGCCGGTGACTGACAGTGGAGCATCATGTAATTCTTGTTTGCATTGGGTGCTTTGTAATAAGCAACACAATAATGTAGATATTTTATATTGTTATTTGAAAAAAATTATTTGGCTGGCTTATTGCATAATCAGAGCATTACACTGTAATATGTAACTGTAACAAATCAACATAAACCTTTGTTATGTTCATAGACCAGCATAAAATTTAATAGTTCATAAAGTTTAGATTTATAGGCTTATTTACTTGCACTTTTTATTTTTTCAAAACTTATGTAGGTAGCTATACACTTTAAGCATAATGGCTGTCATTTCTCTAGTTTCTTGCCAGTTTCTTAGCCAGAAAAATATGCAATATAAACCTGCACCTTGGGAAAAATAATATTGATATACAGTATTTGTTTACTTGTATACATTGATACAGTCCTGTACTTCAGGTTATCTGGGTGGTGTACAGGTACATTAAAAAAATATAACATACAATATTTCAAAAGCACCTAATAAAGCATAAATAAAACCATCTGTCAGGGCTGAAGACAATGCCAGATATGCAGTCAAAAGGAAAATAAGCAGCAAAACAACTAAGATAAAGATCTGAAAGCCCTGAAATGCTGCAAAAGTCAAAAGGCATTTTTTTTTTCTGCCTGAAAAAGTAACCAGGTAGACCAGATGACACTCCCTGGGGAGGATGGGCCCAAATAGAGTTCTGTCATTCAGAAAACCCTTGTGTTTTATAGCTCTACAGCTGAGCTCATTTAGAAAGGAGACCAGCAATAGGACCAGTGATTTTAGCGTCCAAGCAAACAAATAAAAGGGAATCTGCTGCTTCAGATAATCTGACCAGAGGTTATATCCGGCTTTAAAATGTTAAAACCAGTACCTTGATTTAGAAAGGAACTGGCATACCAAGTATACCACTGTCACATCAAAGATAAGGTGAATGCCATTTAATCAGACAAAGATTGCCAAATTCTCCATGGTATCTGCAGTGAGTCCAGTTCATTGGCCAAATCCAATTAATTAGTATGATCAGACACAGGAACAGAACACCAACTATTTCTCCAGCATTCAATTAAAAGGAAGGTAGAACTAGGTGTCATAATCAAATTGGTGCTAACTCAACCCACATCGCTAGACATTCCTATTCTATCAGGAATTTGATGTCGATTTGAAAATCACAAGGAATAAAGTAGAGCCCTGAAGAACCCCATAGTAAAATTGCCATGGGGAAGAGTAATAACTTTCATCCTGGAATTGGTGATCAGAATAGAAAGAGAGCCATTACAATCCAGTATCTTGACATCTTAATTCACACAGCCTATCCAATAGGATACCATGGTCTGTTAGATTGATCACAAATGGGAAGCAGTTTTAAAAAAACCAGTTGAACATCTTCTCTCCATTTCTATCCCAGCACAGGTCTTCCTGAAGAGTAACCACGATCATTTTCCCCTCTAAAACCAATTCTCAATTCATACTGAACATGATTGAGAAAATCAGTTTTTGACTATCATTGCCTAGAGTCAATGTGGGCAGCCAATAAATTGGATAAATAAATAAAATATGTCACCTGAAAAATATTTCTCACATGCTTGTAAGCACTAAATATAGCTATCAACCATTGAAAATAAAATCAGTCATTAAATAGCCTCTGTTTTAATCCTAGAGCTAAATTATGGAGTCATTCATAAATTAATAACGATTAAATTAATATTAATTAAAATCCTAAATAATATTCAAGATGTATGAAAAGTCTAGAAATTACAACTCAGAAAAATGTTTTTGATTGTAATACCCATTCCAATTAAAAGTTTTCTTTAGTCTCTTTGCTAGGGCCTCTGGTTAATTCTTCAGCAGGATGATGAGATCATGCAATGTTTCAGTATAGGACCTTGGCTGCCAGGATTCCCTTAGGCACAATATCTCAAGTGGAAACTATATTTGGATAATGAAAAACAATGATGGATCTGCAGTTCTTTTTTTATTCACATCATTAAGTTCAATCAAATTTTTATGGAGACAATTTAGAGCTATGCAGTGAAGATTACCTACAGTATGGAAAAGAAAGCCATCTCCTACCATTAATCAAGAAGAAACTTTCTATATTTAAACCATTTCCAATACAGGTATGTTTAATGTTTTATGTAGTGATTTTTTTAAAAATTCCAGGACATATTGTAGAAGCTCCATAGATCACAAATGTTATTGTGTTTATAGTTCTTAAAGGGTTGGATCCGGTCTCTAATGCGATATTGATGGCTACAAACTTTGTCATAGTAAAGTCTGTCACCTTGTGGTACGTTGGGCAGTAAAACAAACAAACAAGCCAACAAACAAATAATGGTATCTTTTTTAGAACGCTGGAAAATAGAAGAGAACTTTATTTGGACTCTGGAAACCTGCAGGTAGTCATCCAAAAAGGCCCATCTTTTACGGCGGCTTGGCAGACTGGCGCCTGCGGGGGGGGAGAGGGGATGGTTCCTCACCCACCACTTCTGTGGCCTGGTTCTGAACAGCCTGTGGCCTGGTACCAGGAGGCAGCCCGGGGTTTGGGGACCCCTGCTTTAGGGTTCTATTTATTTAGTATTCCTGGAAGCCATATGCATGAAGCTGGAACTTGTAGGTTGTAGCAAAGGACATGGATGCAGATCTCTAGCTTGAGCAAAATCTTCATAGGAAGTTTTGCCCTGAGCTTTTGCTCCTGTGGCAACTCATTCTATATTGTCTGTTTCCGACCAGCTTTTTGCACACCCCAAAAAATAATAATTTGCTTGGCACCCAAATTTTAATGGATATTATGTGGCAGAAGCAATAAACCTTTGAATACAGAAAATAAATGAGAGGTAGAGAATCTATGGCCCTTCGCATGTTGCTGAAGCTCAGCTCCCAGCTTTGGCCATGCTAAATGGTTCTACTAAAGGCTGTCATTCAGTAGAATAAGAAAAGCTCCAGATACTGGTATAAATTCTACTGTTCTCACACATAGCAAGAACAGAAATGAAGTAAAAATGAAGCTTTTTGAAAGCTGAGGAGACTTGTTCACACAATCAGGTAAAACATAAAGTCCAAGACTGATTTTTAACATCTTGTCCCTGTACAGAAAATGGAGGATTTAGCATGCTTTGTATTCCCAAGATGTTGAGTGTCAATTGGCAAACCAGATATAAAGCTGAATTTGCATGTGTGTGTGTGTGTGTAGACGTGTTTGTATCGGGCATATCTATTCAATCTATTATCTGTTCCTTTTTTAAAAAAATCATAAACAATAAGAGACTGGGTTCATTTCTGTACATTCTTAGATTAATTGACTCACTTTAAAATAATTTGTATGACTTTGTAATACTTAAATTGGATATGAGTACGCTAAATATCATGATATCTCTTTGGTATTATTGAACATGGATGGAAGGAATAGCTTGAAGGTACAAGGTTTAGTCATTCCAGATTGCATATATACATACTGTATATATTACCATTTTACTTATCCCTTTGACTTCAAAAGAACGAGTCTAACACTAGCATCATTTTGACATCCAACATATTTTCAAACCAGCTGGTTTCCTGAGGGAAAATCTACATCCTACACATCTACGCAATGGGAAAGCTATGAACGATGTATGCCTCTTCATGACATATGCACCCATGATTAAGCAAGGGGGAAAAAGATCATATTTAAAGAAGAAGAAATTTCTTTGGGCAAGTATCATGATTGCTTACTCAGATACTAAATCAGGTTGCTGGGCAACAGAAGACTAAACCAAAAGAAAAGATTGCTAATGAGGTAGTGGGGCAGCTTATGCTTTCTGTTTTCTTCCTTTGAACGGTGGGAAGTCCAGAACATTCTCTATGGCCATGTGAATAAGTGTTCACTAAATCAGTTTGGAAATTGAAGTATCCAAGAGGGCATGATTCAGTGTCAGGTTCTAGATTTGTCAGCAACCTGATTCTGTTGTACCTGGCACAAGATTATAGATTTGATATCAGAAACAATATTCATTCATTCATTCATTCATTCATTCATTCATTCATTCATTCATTTATAAAACAGTTCTATCTATCTATCTATCTATCTATCTATCTATCTATCTATCTATCTATCTATCTATCATCTATCTATCTATCCATCTATCCTATATCCACACAAACACACACACACACACACACACACACAGAGACAATAAAAATACAAAATATGGTTAAAAATAGGAGGGGAGGGAGCAGGATGCAAGAGGGGGGCGTGGGATCTATTATTGGCCCATCCAGCACCTCCATGTGATATTCCCACACTGGGACTCCATATTAATTGTCAGAGCCAGGTCTTCAGGGTCTTATAAAAGATTAGGGGCAAGATGCTCCTAAGGGCTGGTGCCATGGCAAAGAAGGCTGTTATCCTGGACCCTGCCAGGCAGAATTCTTTGGCTGACAGGATCTGCAGTATGCCTCCTCTGCTGCCATGGGTGAGGTGGGCCTGTCCCACTGGGCCAAGAGACTACCTTTAAAGACTATTACAGGTTACTATGTTTATTATTGATTGATTATGTGCCATCAAGTTGCTTTTGATTTCTAATGATCACATAGATAGATTTTTGTGCATGAAGATCTTTCCCTAACTTGATTCTTTAGGTCTTCTAATGGTGAACCAATCACAATTGCAACTGAGTCCATCTCCCTTGCTGTTGTTCATTCTCTTCTCTTTCTTTCCACCTTTCCCAGCATTAGAGCCTTCTCCAGGGAGTTTTGCATACAGGTATTGCTTGCTTTCGACTGTGTTGACCATGACAAGCTCTGGACCTGCCTGAAAGAATTATGTATATCACCCCACCACATCCAGCTCATTCCGTCATCGTACTCTGATCATCAGCCACTGTAAGAATGGAATATGGAGACACAAAAGGTTCAGAACTGAGAAAGGCACTCAGCAAGGTTGTATCCTGTCACCTATACTATTCAACATATACACAGAAATAGTTATGAGAAGTGCACATTTGGAGGAATCTACAATTGGGGTTAAAAATGGTGGTAGTAATATCATAAACCTCCCATACACAGATGATACAAAACTGGTTGCAGACTGCAAGGAGGATCTGGAGTGGCTAACCCTGAGAGTCAAACATGAAAGTGAAAAATTTGAACTGCACCTTAACATCAAGAAAAGATAATAACTATTGCAGAGAACAAGTCAGAGTGCAAATCGACAATGAGACCGTTGAAACAGTAAAGGAATGATGACTGAAGTCCTGAGATCAGAAAGTGTATAGCACTTGGGAGAACTGCAATGCCTGGCATGAATAGCATCTGGAAGAGTAAAGACATCAGCCTCACAGCAGATTAGTTAACACAATAATTTTTCCAATTGCTACTTATAGCTGAGAAACCTGGACTCTGAAAAAGGCAGATAGGAGAAGGGCGGACTCCTTTGAACTGTGGTGTTGGAGGTGACTATTACGCATCCCATGGACTGCAAAAATAACAAACGAAGTCCTCACCAATAATATCACTTGAGGCCAAGATCTCCAAATATGGGCTGTCATGCTTTGGTCATGTCATGAGAGTTGACTCACTCAAAAAGTCAACCATGTTGGGAGGGATCAGCCAAAAAAGAAGAAAGTGCTGCCCTAATACCCACTGGCTGGACACTATGAAGGATGACAGTGGGATGACCATGGTGGATCTAAAGGAAGCAGTGCGAGACAGAGGAGCATGGAGAGTGTTGATCCATAGAATGGCCAAGGGTTGGACACAACTGAATGGCTGACAATGATTCCTTGCTTAAGAAAGACTGTTTGAAATTGTGAAAAAGTAACTTTATGACACCTCCTTGCACTCCCTGTGGCCCTGTGATAAAGATTTGGGTGCTTCGCAACCAGTGGGCATTTACAACCATTGCAGTGTCATGTGTTTAACATTTGTGCACAGCTGGCTTCAGACAAGCAGAGTCTAAAGACTCATAGTTACTGATGTCTCGCTTAATGACTGCAATTGCTTAGTGACAGAGTTGCCAATCGCAATCATAATTGTTAAGTAAGGATTACATGTAATGTGTCCAAATTAGGATACTTTGAACCTTGTGTGAAAACTCTGGATTGATATGTTCTTGGCTACCCATGGTAGTCTTGGATTTATAAAAATCCAGATAGCCACTATATGGCAGCAAAGAAATGCAGAGAACTAATTTTTTACTATAACAGGAAAAATTTCAAAGGATCTGAGCTTTTAAAAATTGTTCATTTCTTGGCTAAAAGGAATAAAAATAGCAGGGACAGTAGCTCCTTTTAAAAACATGAATCTGGCTAAGTTTCAGCCAGACAACTTTGAAGATTTTATCCCAGTCAGTCTTGGAAAAAAATCCCCGAATCTCTCAAAATTCTTTGAGGGCAGAATGGAAGGACAACATCATAAGCTTCCACATTGTCTAATGCTGGGTTTTGGAGTCAACTAGACACAAGTTCTACAGGAAAGCTGGTCCCTCCATCTGCCCCATTCCCAGGAATGAACTTTAGGAACTAGATATCCCAGTTCATAAACTTGGCTGAGAAATCGATGCAGCCTAAATTAAACCATATAGTCTAAAATTAATGGTGTCAAAGTGGTATATGCCCCATATTGTACAGACATGTATGATCAGCCATCAACAATGACAATAATATCTATCATATCTGAGCAGGCAGCTAGATGTAGCAAAAATTTACAAGTTGGTGTAACTTGAGCTGGCCATGAACAAGGAGTGTATATCGGAGGTGGTGACCCTTTGAGAGCTGTATGCAACGAAATTTCATTTTGATATATGCCGATTGGTGTACTTTCAAAGTGACAATAAAGTTGTTGTTGTTGTTGTTGTTGTTATTATTATTATCTAATAAAGGTAAATTAAAGGAGTCCCTCTGGATTTTTGCTCCACTAGTCATTACAGACTGTAGGGGATGGTGCTCATCTTCATTTCAAGAGCCATTGAGCTAGCACTGTCCGAAAATATTTCTGCAGTCAGGTAGCAAGTACAGTATGATGTCATGGAGTGCTGTTACCTTTCCATGTAAGTGGTACCTATTTATCTACTCACATTTGCATGCTTTTGAACTGCTAGGTTCAATTTTTTACAGCCCATGTCTGGGGACATGGTGGCACAGAGCCTTAACAACGCTGAATGTTCTGAGCAATTGCCAGCACTCCCGTGATTCAAGTCCAGCTTCACAGAACAGAGTGAGCTCCCATCTCTTGTCTTAACGCCTACTGATCTATCAGTTTGAAAGCATTGTTTGCAGGTAGATAGATACCGGTAGTAGATACTACCATTTCGATGGTGAGAAACTTCTGGCTGTGTTCTGTATAGGGAACTGGAAATGGCGCTGGATCTGCCAGGACATGATCGGCGGAGGAGTGGTGGAGGAAAGTCGCGGATGAGCTGACGACTTCTGAGAATGCTACAGGCCAGCCTGTGTGAAGCTAGTTTGACCTCTTGTGGTGCACTGATGCAACAAGCAAGCTAGCAACTGTCAGCGGCAAGGACTGACATTTATGTCAGTGCATAAAATTGTAGCCCCTCCCCGATCATGTGTGCCATATGCTAAATAATAATAATAACAGCCCATGTATGAGGGGCCTAATCATGATTGTATTCGGATCATGATCATTATCTTTAAACACATGCACACACAACCTTTAGGAACCATACCATGATAGGCAGAGTTTATTGACCTACCAAGCCAGAGTCAGAAAGAACATAAAGCCCTTTTCAGTGTTTTCCATATATACACTGGCATATAGTACTGGAGATACATCATTCAGCATTGTCTTGTTATAATTTCAGGAATAGCACTGAAGCCCCAGAATCTTCAAATCAGTTTAGAAAGTTTCAGATAGATTTGGAAGTATACAGTTCAATCTGTTGAATTGCATCAGTTTCCCCCCCCCCTTTAAGTGGGAATCTGATTCATGTGGCTGTTTTGAACAGATCTCTGTTGAAGATGTTCAAATGGAATTTTTGAATAGTCCTAATAACATTTTCAAGGTCAGTTTTCCTTGAAGGACAGAGGAAAAAAAATATGTCTTCTGTCCAAACTGTCAGGCTTCCCACACAACTGAAGAAACATGGCTGCAAAGGCATTTCAGCAAAATTAATAACATTCCAGAATTCAAAAAGCCGAAGGTAGCTGTTTTCTAAGCATTAGCTATCTGCCTTCCACATAGCCTACAAGCAGAATTGGCAATCTCATCTCAATTATCAAGCAAGGTAATTTCCAGGTAGCTGATGAGCTAAGGAGAGATGCTTAAAGCTGCTGCATTCACATATCCAGAGATAAATGCATTGTGCCTCAAACAGGCCTGCTTTGGACCTTGTTAAATATATCTCCACATAAATCTTCATTCAAAGACCCATGTGCCTTTTGAAAATTTATCCAGCAAATTTTTATTTATATATTTGCTTCATTTATATGGTGATGTGCTTCACAACAGCAACTCTGGGAAGCCATCACAATTTAAAAATATCAACTCAAATAACAAGAACTTCAGATTTATATAAAATTTTATTGTGTGCTGAAATGGATAGGCTCACAATGGAAATGAAGGATAAGACAGAATCAGACTACTTTGAAATCTGGGACAAATTTTATTACTGGTATGAATTAAGGAGAACTGCTCGGGCTTCAAGCTAGTGTTAAGACAGAAATACATATAACTGTATATATAATTGTATTGTACAGAAGAATAAGTTTATTTAGAGATTAAGAAGGATGTATTAATTATATGTATTAAGAGGAACAAATTGTTAGGAATAGTTATTCTGGAATGTCACGTTATGTCCATTTTTGTTTTAACTGTATTATAAATAAAAAACTTTTTTTAAAAAAGAACTTCAGATCAGCAATTTATGCTTTTTCCTCTTTTTATTACATGCTATCAGAGATAAATCAGTCAAAAGTATATTACATACAGTTTATGGAATCCTTTGTCTATTGTGTTTAAAATATTTCTATACTATCTTAGGGACCAATACACCCTTCTAAAGTTTGTTAATCTATTAACAAGATTCATAATAAAATCCTATCAATAATCCAAGTGTCTACCATCAGAAATTCCTATCTTCTAAAGCTAATGAGAGAATAAAAATAGAGGGAAATGAAAAGAAAGGAAGAAAGAAATTTCTATTTAAAAACTAGCATCAATTTCAAATTAATCAGTAAAAGGAGAGAGACATAAAGAACCAGATTACTAGGGTATTTTAAAATGTTTCTGGAAGCAAATAAGAGAGTCAGATTTCTATGGTAGGGCACACTGTTACTGGAAAAAGAAACTTTAGTGTGTTTGTGTGGATTACCTTCCTTTTTAAACAAAATAAAACATTTTAATATCAAATATGTCATTAGGGCCAGCCCAGCACTGAACAAAACCTAATGATTTTATCCATGAGATATCTTGTATATCCTCACTGTGTTCCCATGAGAAGTTTGTTATGTCTTTCCTATATTGGTCCAGGTTGTATTAAAAAGAGCTGTTAAGTAACATTTTGCAGATATGATAAAAGCAAAAACATACCGGTAATTGTTTTGCTAAATTTATCGCCACCATGTAGGCTATATAAGGCAGGGGTTCCCAATACCTGGTCCGCGGACCGGTATCGGGCCGTGGCATGCCAACGACTGGTCCACACAAACAAGCAAAGCCCCATCTGTGGGATGCAGGCAGCACAAAAAAACATGCCCCCTCCGGTCCGCAGAAAAACCTTTCTTCACGGAACAGGTCCCTTGTCCCCAAAAGGTTGGGGACCTCTGGTATAAGGGGTTCATATAAGAGTTTGGTTAGATTAGTTTTCCTCCAGTAATGATTTAGGCATCTCTTCTAATATTTTACTCCAAGAATACCTCAGAGAATAAAGAGCCCACTCAGGTCAGTATAATCAAAGAAGTTGCCCAAGGCTTCCACCATTCCATAATTCCAGGAGAGATTCCCCCAGTGCTATCTGGACACAAATAGATCCATCAAAATTCTGGCATAGACTGATGTCATAGGCCCCTTGTATTCATTTAATCTGTTGAAATACCAGAATAACAGAGTTGGAAGGGACCTTGGAGATCTTCTAGTCCAACCCCCTGCTCAGGCAGGAAACCCTATACCATTTCAGACAAATGGCTGTCCAGTCTCTTCTTGAAAACCTCCAGTGTTGGAGCATTCACAATTTCTGGAAGCAAGTTGTTGCACTGATTAATTGTTCTAACTGTCAGGACATTCCTCCTTAGTTCTAGGTTGGTTCTCTCCTGGTTTAATTTCCATCTTTTGCCTCTTGCCCTGCCTTCTGGTGCTTTGGAGAATAGATTTATCATCCCTCTTCTTTGTGGCAGCGCCTTAGATATTGGAAGACTGCTATCATGCCACCCCAGTCCTTCTTTTCATTAAACTAGACATACCCAATTCCTGCCACCGTTCTTCATATGTTTGAGCCTCCAGCCCCCTAATCATCTTTGTTGCTCTTCTCTGTACTCTTTTTAGAGTCTCAACCACCAGGTAGTTAAGAAGCTGCCTCAAAGTAAGACAAGGGAAGGAGTGTATTCCAGAGATCATTGAAATGCCAACTATATGTGAACCTCCTCATATGATCTCAATGAATGGGAAGTGAAGAATTGTAGTGATGTTTCTATAGAAATATTTTTGCCCTGGGAAAACATCCTGTTGTTAACAGCCGATATTAACGTCTATCAAATTGTGCAGGATTTCTATAGAATTTTGGCCAATAGAAAGTGGCTAATAGGTTTCCCCCCCTTCTTAAATATAATCACATTCTTTGTTGGCCCTTCTTAGCTATCTTGAAGATGTGCTTAGTGCGAAACTCCCATGCTGATAAGTTAATAAGGAGGTTGCCAAGTTGTTTTGATTGGTATTTATCTCAAGTTCATTGTAATTTGTAAGCTATTAAAAGAATCTGTGTGCAAATGAAATTAAAAGCTATTGTGTGCAAATGAAGTTGGGACTATACTATTTAAAATACGATTATCATACAAATACTTGAAATGGGTTTAAGTATGCTTATGATGTTGACCTACCTACTCATCCCAGGAATAATAACAAGAATTACATTTCATAAATTATACCTTAGAAGAAAGAAAAGAGATAGTCACTTTCAAAATAATAAAAAAGGGTGTGAAATAAAAATCCTGAACAAGATGGAAATGTTGAATTAATCATTTTACAGATTTGTTGTTGTTGTTGTTACAATTTGCCGTTTAAAAAGTAATTGCAAGTATTGTTACAGAAAAAAAACCCCGCTGTGAATTCAGCTTGCACTTTTGTACCTGGTAGCAAAACGATGACATTATAGGGCAGTAGTGGCAAACCTATGGCACGCGTGCCAGAGGCGGCACTCGGAGCCCTCTCTGTGGGCACAGGTGCCGTTGCCCCAGCCTTGCCTCCCCCCATGATCCCCTCCTCATCAGCAACCCCCCTGGAGGAGAGTTGCCCCCGAGCGTGGCCCACACGGAGCAGCGCAGCCAAGGACATGGCAGCCAGGCAGCATAGACAAGACTCTGCCCTCATGCCCCATCACGCACAGTTGATGCTGCAGGGTGTGGGCAAGGGGCGTGGCTGCCATGGCGCTGCTGGGCTGCCTGCGCGATCTGTGGCGGACCCTGGAGGCGGTGATTGGCCTTGCGGGCAGGCAGGGTGGGGCGGAGTGGGGGCGGGGCCAATTTTTGGGCACTCGGTCTCTAAAAGGTTCGCCATCACTGTTATAGGGGATAACCAAATGCGGAGTTGAACAGGATGTTTAATTGTGCAATGGAAAGACTTTGGGTGAAGGTGGCATTTATTTTTAAGCTACAGTTACTTATTTTAAGTAGCCGTAGCATGACTGGCTGGGGAATTCTGGGAGTTGAAGTCCAAACTTCTTCAACTTGTCAAGGTTGAAAAATACTGCCGTAGAGAATTGGGTACATAGGTTTTCCACATATATGGATTTTATTTCTCTTTAACAAACATTTGGTACTACATGTCAATGTAATAATTCAGCAAAAGTCAGAATTTCTTCCTTGACATTTTAAGTATTATAAATGGCATGTCAAACACAATAAGTGGGTTTTGTACAATGCAACCATAATTTGAATGTCAGCACTCCACTCAAGTATATATCTTCATTATTGATATTTTTGAAATCCTTGACTAATTATTAATATCTTTTATTTTTTTGTCATCAGAAGAGGAAATGCTAAACAAAAATGCTAGACACTGGCAAGTGGAAAAACCTGCACTAGTCATAATTGATGGCTTACACAACCCCTGTAATTACACTATGTCTCAGAAGTAGGAGTGTGTGATAAATGTGCTATTTGCCAATTGCACTTGGAGTTGGCAGTATAGAAATAACGCAATAACAAATATACATTTCTGCATTGCCATCAAGATGAGTTCTCGATATCATTGGAGTTAACACATCTGCAAAGTTGCAATGCAGTTTCTGTTTAAAAGGTAACAATCTTCATTCCCATATGCATTTTGAGAGAAAATAAGTGTTTTTAATAAATAATTTGAACGATAATGGTCAGGTATGGATGTGCTCAATACAAATGCCTGCTCAAATGAATGCTCAGTTAAACAGGGGAGGTTAACTTCCAATGGTTTGAAGAGAAAAAGCACATTTCTTTGCGCTGGATAGAAAAAGTGGAACTCCAAGCCTTCTGTGTTTGTAAAGGCCAGTTCCAAGAAATTCATATTACCATAAACGGGTTATGCACAAACGTGCTAATTGGTCTGGCACCTAGTGGGAAGAGCGGCTTTGCTTTTATTCCTCTTTTTATCAGTTGTTGTGAGCTGTCAAGAATCATTATATGAAATAGGTAGCCATATGACTTCTTTAAATAAATAAATATGCAGAAAAAAAAATCTTCATCTATCTACGCATTCTAAGCAACATGTTAGTTGGACTACTGTATAATTTCCTTATTGCTTTACCATTTGCCATGCTAGCTGAGACACATTTGAACTGAGGTTAAAAACCTCTAAAGGGCATCAAGCTGCTTCTCCCTATCCCAGATATATATTCTAACTTTATGTGGATTTATTGGGCTTGCAGAAAACCAGGCAATAATAAAGTGGAAGCAAAGAGATATATTTTAAAAAAAAAATCTTGGTATGTTTTTCTTGCTTTCTCTCTATTTTCTTACAAAATGAAAATAACATTCCCCCCCCCAAATTTGGGAATACAATTCAAGTAAACAAAAACCTCACATTTACTGGTTCTCAATTTATTAGAAAACACCACCCCACACACATTTTTTGTTCATTAACAAACTGTGGATTGCGTAGCCAACATGGATGTTTCAGCTGGCTAATACGGTTTCTTACTAGAATATGATTAGAAATTGTGAAGAAATAAATAAGACTTCCCAACTGAGTTAAACAACAGCTTGGGATATAAAAATAATAGTCTAAATAAATGCTCTATGGAATTGACAAAAAACAGATTTCTCTTTAGTTACACGTAAGTACTTCCAAATATCAACTAGACTCCCATATACTAGCAGAGAGAAAAACAAATTTGACCAATTTTAAAAGAAGATTATCTAATCCAAGACTAAATTAAAATTCCCAACTAGTTATTTGGTTCACACGTGAGCCATACATATTTGCAACACAGGTATATAAAATACCAGGCTTGTCTCTAATTATATTCCCAAAATTTATCCAAGTTAATCCATTTATCTCCAGGACTAGCCAATAAAGTTATACAAAATTCTATTC
>NW_015388561.1:137676-138881 GCF_001527695.2 Protobothrops mucrosquamatus
CCAATTTTAAAAGAAGATTATCTAATCCAAGACTAAATTAAAATTCCCAACTAGTTATTTGGTTCACACGTGAGCCATACATATTTGCAACACAGGTATATAAAATACCAGGCTTGTCTCTAATTATATTCCCAAAATTTATCCAAGTTAATCCATTTATCTCCAGGACTAGCCAATAAAGTTATACAAAATTCTATTCAATTTTTTTTTTATTCAGCTATACAGTGAAGTTTTCTTAAGTCTTATTGCCATTCTTCCGGCTATTTTTGAGTTTCTGCTTATATGAATCTGATCCATCCAAATCCTAGCCAAAAACTCTGGTATCATAGTGAATATTAATTGCAGAAAGGAAAAGAAAATGATTAAAACTATGGTTTAAATCGATGTTTCTCAATCTCGGCAATTTAAGATATGTGAATTTGCACACCTAGAATCCCCCAACCTCAATTCCCTGGGGAATTGTGGGTGTGGAATTCCATGCAACTTAAAGTTGCTGGAACATTGGTTTAAATAAATTGACTCTTATTCCCCTAATACCTTTCAAACTTTCCTGTTTGAATCTCAGCATTGTGTTCCTGTTAGTTCACAGTATAATATGCATCTATAAAATAAAAAAGCCAACGTCTTCTCTATTTTCAGTTGAGGATCACCTTTTAACAGAGGTGGGATTCAAATATGTGAACAACCGGTTCTCTGTGTGGATGCCCTTCCAGAAGTCCATTCTGGGCCTGGGCAACCAAAAATTAGCTACCGGTTCTGCCGAACTGGGCGAACTGGCTGAATCCCACCACTGCCTTTTAAGCTGTCCATTTGAGTTCAATCTTTCTAAAAACTTGTGTTTAACAGTGGCAATTTTCTCACAAAGAAGACATCATTGTAGAAATATTTGGCATCTGGCTTTAGGCCCAAACAGATTAACAAAACCTCTTGGCAATAGAGAAGGGATCTGTGGAATTGTTTTGTTTTACCAGGTTTATCCCTCAAGGTGTTAAATTTGTGTGTGCGTGCGCGCATGCGCATATGTGTCTGTATTTTTATTAGTGCTGTTGGTAGTTGGGGCATGATTACAGGGGAATTTGATTGCTGGGCATCTGTTGGACTGCTGCAGTGCTGGGTTAATTTGATGGTTTATCCACAACATTAAACACAATGTTCTTTTTCTCTGAGTTTTGTTCTAGTCGGGTCTTCCAGCTCAGCTGCAGTCC
>NW_015388561.1:139785-152908 GCF_001527695.2 Protobothrops mucrosquamatus
GCGCGCATGCGCATATGTGTCTGTATTTTTATTAGTGCTGTTGGTAGTTGGGGCATGATTACAGGGGAATTTGATTGCTGGGCATCTGTTGGACTGCTGCAGTGCTGGGTTAATTTGATGGTTTATCCACAACATTAAACACAATGTTCTTTTTCTCTGAGTTTTGTTCTAGTCGGGTCTTCCAGCTCAGCTGCAGTCCATCAATGCCATCCACTCCCGACCCTTCCCTTGGGGCCGCCCTGTCTCACAAGGCTCTCTTCCCCTTTTTTCAGCTCCTGCCAAAAAGTCTGAAAGTCCTTGATGGAGTGAAGGACGAGAGGCAAGTGAACAACCTACAGAATTTCAAGGTAAAGCCTTTTTTGAATGTTATTTGAGAAGCCAGTAACTTGGGCAAAGCATTGTGTGGATTTTCAAAAAATCTGCTTCGCTCTACTGCACTCTTTGAGTTTTCGTTATGAGGATGTTTTAAAATAAGAGAGGATTGAAAGATGTCGACTCATCTTGGTCAATTTTTAAACATCCAAGGGTTCTTGTAAGACTGTCTTTAGAAGGAGCTTATAATGCAAGTGTCAGCTTCTGAAACGAGCCTGGCTGAAGCCATCTTTGTCATTCTAAATTGCCACATAGGTTGGGGGGGGGGAAAGAAAATGAAAGTATACTAGACTAAACAGAGAGCGTGGGAAGCAAAGTCATTTCCATAGGTGCTGGAAGGAGGAGCAAAGATGAATGCAGAGCCTGCCAATTACTTTCATTGGGTAGCATGATTTATAGCAGGGGTCCCCAACCCCCAGTCCATGGACTAGTACCAAGCTGCAGCATGCCAGCAACCGGTCCGCACAAACAAGCAAAGCCCCATCCATTGGATGCAGGTAGCACACAAAACCACACACTCTCCAGTCTGCGGAAAAACCTTTCTCCATGGAACCTGTCCCTGGTGCCCAAAAGGTTGGGGACCTCTGATTTATAGCATAATAGAGGGGAGGGGACTGTTACATTTAGTTACACTGAATCTCTAGGGAAAAATTTAGAGTTGGTTTCACTTTTGACTATGCCAATATATGTATCCAATAAACATGTGCTTTGAGGAAACTTCAAGCCTTACTGCAGTTACTGCAGTTACTGTTTTATTTGGTTTCATTAGTCGGAACTTGACAGCAGGCAGGTTTTGTTGTAGTCCTTGACTTACGACTACAACTGGGACCAGAATTTTGATTGCAAAGCAAAGCAGTTGTTAAGTGAGTCTCATTCACTTTTACAACCTTTTTTTGGCCATGGTTGTTAAGTGAATCACTGCATTTGTTAAGTGAATCGTGTGGCCATTAAGCACATCCAACTTTCCCCATTGAGTTTGCTTGTTGGAAGCCAGATGGGAAGGTTGCCAATGGGGATCACATGACCCCGGGATGCTGCAAGAGTTATCAATGCAGGCTGGTTGCCAAGCACCTGAATTCTGATCGTGTAACTGTGGAGACGCTGCGCTAGTTGTAAGTGGAAGGACTGGTTGTAAGTCAGTATTTTCAGTGCTGTTATAATTTCAAACAGTTGCTAAACAAATGGTTGTATGTTGAGGACTACTTGTAGTCATTCCAGGAAGTGCTAGAAAAGGGAAGACACTTTTGCTGAGAGGGAAGACCAAATACTAGATGACTTTTGCTTATATCTGGTATCCATTTAATCCTTGGTTCTGCTGATGTAACAGTTCCAAATCCTTTTCCAGATATATTCATTGAAAAATTCTTATATATCCTAATTTAGAATGCTTTTGGTTACCTCTTTGCTTCTGGCTAGTCAGACACTAATGATCAGGCGTATCTTTCTCCATTTTTTTTGTTACTGGCTTTGCCCTTTCTTGGTGAAATAAGAAGGCCACACTAATCCAAGGTTTAATCATCTCTTCTTCAGGTTATTATGATCCTCAGTCCAGATCAATCCAGTAGAGGATGAATGTGTTTCCACTGAAGGCTATATAGACCATAATCTAATAGGTAGATATTTTTAAATTTCCCAGTCTAAGGCTGAGAGAGAGTGATTGGCCCAAAGTCACCCCTCTGGGCATATGGAACAACTAGAATGTAAGTCTCCCTATTCCTCTTTCAGCATGTCAATCCCTTCACATTGGCTCTTCTAAAGATCATCAGAGCATGTTATTTATAGGTATCCTGGGTGGGGGTGTATATAAATTTGAACCAAAAAGCTGTGACTGCAAAATATCTGTGCCATGATTCATGAGATTCAGCAGCAGCAATAATATTTTTGAGTTGAAACGTTCTACACAAAAAATGCACATGATTTCATTTGTAGGAAAAGTCTGTTCATATGCCTTATTTAAGCCTTTCTCTAGTTTATATGCTGGACAAACAATCCAAGTTCCCTATCAATATTCATATTGCGTGGGGCTGGAATTATTATTAATTTTTTAAAAAATCTTTTAAAATATTATGTTAATCAGGGGGCTTCTAAGAACATAGTCAGAAAAAATGGAATGATTGTATAAATTTCCTTGCTCCCAAAACTGGTTTCCTATAGGGTAGCCCAGGAGCTCTGTAATACACTGAAATCCTAAATGTTAATATTTAATAAATATAGCATTTCCCCAATTCCAGTCTCCAACCACAAGCGTACATCTTGCTTGCCTGTTCTGTTGATTTCTGATTGAAGTTGCCTATAATAGTCACCAATCTCCTCTTCTTCTGTATCAAGGGATAGAGTTTCAACTTGGGTAATAGTCATTGTCCATTAAATGATTGTCCACAAAGTCTAATTGATGTCCTTTGGCCACTGATTGCATTGTAGCTAAGTATTGTTTTTGCCCCATCTTTCCTAACTATAAAAACAACCCCATTCCTTCTTTGTTTTTCATGTCTTGAGGAAGATCTTCCGACTGAAGGTATCTGATGACAGTCCATTTCATTTCACTCATGATGTCTATTTGCCATTCTTTCATTTCATCTTTCACCAGGTTGAGCTTTACTGTGCTCATGGTTCTTATATTCTACATTCCTACTCTAATTCTGCAGCTTTGGATTTTATTTTCCTGCATGGCAGTGTTAGCAACTAGACTTCCAGAAAGCTTCAACTTAGCTGCATTGTAAACAGCATTCATATTCTGAAAGAGCCTCAACTCTTCCTTGACTTACAACCATTCATTTAATGACAGTTCAAAGTTACAATAGCACTTATGACCAGTTTTCACATTTATGACTTTTTCAGCATCCCAGGCCAACTCATACCTAGGACAGAAAGACAGAGTTCAGACAGCATATGGGCAAAACAGACTGGCTCCAGGTTAACAAAGGAGTGAGACAAGGCTGCATCTGTTCTCATTTAGGCAACTTACATGCTGAGTCTATACTGAGGAAAGCTGGACTGGAAAAAGATGAATGTGGTTTTAAAAACTGGAGGAAGAAATATCGATAAATTGCATGATGCTGATCACACTATTTTGGTAACTGAAAATGCAAATGCTCTGCAAGTTCTAGTAATGAAAGTCAAAGAGCAAGTGATTAAACATATACATGTACATACCCACAATGTTCAGAGTTGTGCAGGCAATGTGGTTTTGCTAGTACTATTTTGTTAATTTGAAGAAACAGAGTTACAAAGAACAGTGTTGTTTTTGAACTTAAATACAGTATAGGGGAAGATTCTGTTTCTATTCATTTTTTCTGCTCATGTACTTAAATACTGAGTGAAAAAAACTGTTGTTGAGCATGGACATTTTGAAATGAAAACTACCGTATTTTTCCGTGTATAAGACGCACCCTTGTATAAGACGCTCTGGCATGCGAGTTCCAAGCTTACAGCAAACAAAGTCAGCGCTGGGAGAAACCGCCTCCCAGCGCTCTAAATAGACGCCTCCCGGCCGGCCCCACCCCCCACCCACCTAACCAGCATCCGGCACGATGAGAATGCATAGTCAGTTCACAGCAGCAGCCTTCCGACCCTGGTAAACAAACCGGCATGAGCACCGGCATGACAGCAAGGCAAGGGAAGCGAAGGCAGGTTTTAAACTCTCTGCTGTTTCTCCACGCCGATCAGTTGTTTGGCAGAGCACCGAACAGTTGAGCCGGCAAATTCGGAAGTTTGGCCGACTGCTATTATCAAGCAGGACGGCCTCGCAGCTGCATTCCACAGGGTCCCTGGCCAGCATACAGATACGAGGGAGGGAAAGGGCTGTTGCTGCCATCCATGCTGCTGGTCCCATCCGCTGCCTCCGGACGCCACCATCTGACGATCTTGCGCCGTCCCCCCTCCCGTTAGTGGCAAGCCCACAGGGTCTTGACACCTGCACCAGGCAGCATGGCAGCGGCATGTAAAAAACCCACACAGGCATGCCCTGGGCTGCGGAGGTTACCATTATTTTTTCGTGTATAAGACGCTGCACTTGTATAAGACGCACCTGATTTTTGAACAGGGTGTTTTCAGGAAAAAAAATAGCGTCTTATACACGGAAAAATACGATAGTTTGGTCCTCAGGACATGACTTCTCACTCTATGCACCAAAAAGAATAAAAAAAGCCCCATACCCATCTGCAAGAAAATATATTTTCTTACTTCTCAATATTCTTTCAGAATCACTCAAGGGATTGATTCTAACCTTTAAAATCTCTATGTGCAGGAATCTGAGAAAGTAGTTTTATATTGATAGGCTATTACCTTAGCATTGTCGGCATCAAGAGAAGGTATAAAGTAAATTTTCTACTGCTGTGAGATCTTTGAGCATTCTTCGTTAATGAAAGAGTTTCTCGCACCTAATATTTTTGCAGAAGAGCTACATTTAGACAGTTTTTTCTTCTAAAGTAATTGGTGAACTCTCCTGTGGGAAGGCTTTGCCATAATTAAGCCTTGAAAGTAGGATGGTTCAAGCATTTGGGGCTTATTCTTTTGCACATCTCGAAAAGTTCATGAACATAAAGATGATTTGTCATTTCCTGTGTTCCTCTAATATCGGCTTAGTAGCTGTTGGTAGACAAGTTCTCCGTATCTCTCATCCCTAAACTCACATAAAAAAATGGTAGTTTGAACCTGAGTTGATTCATTCAGATTAAGGAAGAGCTTGAATTACCATTTGTTATACTTCCCAGAATATTTCCCATGACAACAGACTAACATACAACAGGATAATATGATAGCCTTAGCAAATACATCTCAGACCACCTTTCTCCTCTCAAATACTGGCTCTCCCCTTTCATCTTGTGTTAATATAATCCACTTGCTGATTTTAGAGGAAATACATCTCCAGGAAATCAGAACCTTATCTGGATGCACGATCTTTGATGAGCACGATGCATCAAATCCTCTAAATGGGACATAAACAGATTTCTTCTTCTATTGTGGGTTGTTCCAGATTCTTTTCAGCAGAGCTGTTACTACCAATGAGAAATCCAGCTAGCTAAAAGGGAAGCACTTTTGGATAAAAGAGAATATTTTAACTGGCCACAATCTTCCTGAATATTATTGATTTTTTTTTATCTTTGCTTATTTTTGTCTTCAAAATGTATTCATTTTTCTTAGCTGCAGAATCTGCAGCTTGGTTTTTTTTTAAATCAACAGCTGTTTAATTAATAAACAGAAGCAGACTGGAAACCAGATGCAGAGCCGAGAGAGAGAGAGAGAGAGAGAGAGAGAGAGAGAGAGAGAGAGAGAGAGAGAGAGAGAGAGAGACTGCTGTTTTAGTAAAAAGAGCCAAATAATATTGAAGAGTAGGGAGCAGAAGTAAGAATGTTGACTGAGAGGTAGATTTCTAGAACTGTGTCTCAGACAATGAAATTTTCTTGTCCAAATTGAGCAAAATTAATAGTGGTGAGATAGCATCCTTCTGATACCTTTTCTCTGCAAATACATCACGGTGAATATGACCAAAAAAAGAGCTATGGTAGTATGAGCACAGTAAAACAGCTGGCAGACTAAAGTTAAATTGGATAAAGGTCAATAAAAGGCAAAAGCGGGAGGTTGCTTAATTTTGTTTTTGATTTCCATGCCTTTATAACTCCCTATTACAGTTAGTAATTGTCACAGGAAGTAAAGTAAGAGGTGCTTGGAGAGAGAGAGCTCCTCATTCTCAGTGTTTGGGAAAAGAACCAAAGAGATCAGGATGGATCTACGGAGCGAACCATGCGGTTTTGTAGTGCTCAGACCTCCCTCCCTCTTTCCAGATAGCTTGTTCTAGTCCCCAAATGGAAAAAAAATGTATCTTTGATGTCCCCCGTAGCACCTTCTTGATAGACAAATCTCCCCCTTTTCCTTAATTTATCACTCCTGACAAACACTCAAAATATGTTTGCAATAGAGAGACAGAGAAACAAAAAGAGCAACAGAGAGGGAGTGAGGGCTTCTGTTGGCCTGAATTTCGTGGGAAGAAGATGTATCGCATCACTGTGAAGAAAAGATATATTACAGCACCTTTCATTGGAAAACTTTCATGATTGCTCCCAACATGTCTTCACTAGTGACATTTTTGGTAGGGTAGAAATTCAGGGCGGAATGTATCTCAAGAAGAAAAACAATGTTTAGCCAGAACAATTTAATTGTAGAACTAAAGAATTAAATTAAATTCTTAGTCTTACGGCTGTTGTACCCAAGATCTGAGTGAGACGCAATTCTGACAGTTTAGATATCCAAAACCTGACAAAAGCAAGCAACTGTGCTCTTGATTCTACTTCATGGAATTTGCCCCAGTATAGAGACATGATCACCTAGATCAGGGCTCCTCAACCTTGGCAACTTTAAGACTTGGGGACTTCAATTCCCAGAATTGAAGAATTGAGGAATTCTGGAAGTTGAAGTCCCAAAGTCTTAAAGTTGCCAAGGTTGAGGAGCCCTGACCTAGATCAACAGAGAACTATATCACCTGAAAGAGTGATATAGATTGCCTGGAAGAGCATCTTGGGAGTGACAGCCTACTTTTGTATGACCTACTACTACTTCTGGACAATGAGAGCTGATCAGTACCAGGAACACTTGAGTAACAATTGGGAGTCTCCAACATAAAAGCCTCCCTTAGAAAGCAGTACAGTTCCGGAACAAATGTTGAGATCATTTATACCTGGATTTTAAGCCTCAGCTATTTAGAAACCCTGACCTTTGCCTGGAGTTTGTGGCACTTAACTGGTCTATTTTCTGGACCTTAATTGCTGTTAGAGGCATTAAGATTTCAGTACTAAATCGACTATGGCTATATTTTTACCTAATGATTCAATTCTGAGTGTCCTTGGACACTTGGACTCCTCTGTATATCATTTGGGTCAGGTTTCAGCAAAACGAAATCATAAGACTACCTTATGGCTATTAAATCCACACTCTAAAATTGCCTTAGTTGCATTACTTCTATCATTCCCTATTTTCCGATGTCTACCATCAGCTTAAACTTTTGATTCGTATTAAAATTCGGTTGAAAGAAAAACCAACTTTTTTTTTTGAAAGTCAAACTTTTCATGCTCGTCTTGTTTCAGTTTGGAACTTCAAAATCTCTCCCTGTGATGGTTTGATATTATGAACTGGTTTATGAATGGAACCCAGCATCAGGGTTAGATGATCAGAAAAGCATAAGAAAATATAAGGAATGATTTTATATAAATGTATAATTAATTTATAATTATAAATTTCGCTATACTTGTTATAATTTTGATATTTTGGGCGCATTGTTTCTTATTTCTTTTCTGTGCTCTGGCAAATGTTGCTTACCCCAAAAGGAAAGAACATGATGGGGATGAATGGATTTATATATGAATTATTCAATATTTCTCATTGATTAGAATAAAACCCTTAGCCAATAATAGTCTTTTGACATCTTGAAATCTTCTAAGTGTTAATATTTTATCATTCACTTAAGAGTGAGTAACAAAAAGCAAAAATTAAACAAAATGGAAGCAACAGCAGTTGTGAGGGCAATCAAACCCATCTCAAGTTCAACTGCCCAAGTATTCTAAAAATGCACAATAAAGATATATGTTGTAAACTGTGGGTAAACTTTGTAAATTTCCTGGCTTTAAAAAAAAATAACAGATTCTAATACAGAATTGGTAGATGCAGAGATATATTAATGAGTCAAGTTTCTTTCAAAAGTTATTTAATTGCTGGAGTGGTGGATAATAGAAAATGCCTCAGACTAATTTACCTCCCTTTCATTGTGGAAGTTTAATGTAGTTTGCTTTGAGACTTTGCTTTCAGGGGTGTTGGGGAGGGGTAGGAGTCAAGATGCTGGCTATACTCCCATGATTGCCATCTTGCCTGCCCCTGCCTCTGTGGACACCTTTGCTTCTCCTCTTCCTTTGACATCAAAGCAATGAATTTTTTTTAAAAAAAAAAAATTATCCCAGAGGGGTTGATAATGTATCCCCCAAGACTTATGTCTATTTCAGAAACATGAACAGATTTGAAAGTGGTTTTGCAGCACAGGATCCCAGGAGATCAAAGCAAATAGAAGCTCAGAAAAGGGACTTCCTCCAGATGGGTCTAGGCCAGGGGTAGGCAACCTTGGCTCTTTTATGACTCGTGGACTTCAACTCCCAGAATTCCTGAGCCAGCCATGCTCTGGCTCAGGAATTCTGGGAGTTAAAGTCCACGAGTCATAAAAGAGCCAAGGTTGCCTACCTCTGGTCTAGGACAACTCAGCACAGCCAACTCGGCGTGTCCAACTTCCCGCAGCCAACTTGCCACGGCCAACTTGCTGTGGCCAACTGACTGCAGGACAACTCACCACAGCCAACTCGCCACGGGACAAGAGTTACACTAATAGTGAAGAAATGGTGGAATAGAATAATTTAAAAAGGATGTAAAAGGAGGGACAAAATGAAATGGGAATGACAAAAATTTAAATAATTTTTAACTGTTTTTAAATACTTAAATTGAATTGTTGAATTGTGCCACAGCGAGTTATCCCATGGTCAGTTGGTCACAGTGAGTTGTTCCGCGGTGAGTTGGTCACAGCAAGTTGTTCCATTCCGCCTCCAGACTGCAGGAACATTGAAGAGAATGAAGCTCCTCATGCAGGTATCTTCTTGTCTCTTCCCCTTTTGCCTCATTTGCCTCTTGGTCTGATGGGACATGTAGGTCTTTTAAGAAGAGCCAGAGTTGGCTGAGGCGGGTTAAGCTGGAGAAATGAAGAAACATTCTGGAAGAATCCTGGAATACTTTTTTGTTTAATATATATACAGACTCTGAAAGAGAATCTTTTTCGATATAAAGGCCAGGCAACAATCTTTGTTTCGGAAAAATGAGGCAAATGATAGTTTGGATATTTTTTTGAATGTCTTGGGAATTCTTAGTGGTTGAAGAGGAGACCTAAGTGCCATCTTATCTTCTTATACAAATGGCTGCCTCCCGCTGGTCTTCCAAGAACCTCTACAATAATACCTCAGATGCCACAACAGAATAGTGAGTGAGAAAAGCATTAAGCCATGCTGTCTCAACCAATGCAAAATTGAGGGGTGGGGGAGGGAAGAGGTGATGGAAAGGGAGAGAAAGAAAAAGAATTTAGCAGGGCATAGCAAATACATAATGGCCTGGCAGGATGTTTATACTAACTGAAACATTTTAAAAGGTCACTGAAATTAAATTTAAAAGCTTGTAACATTAAGTGGGATTTTTTAAACAGTGGTCTCCGCACTGTGGATGGACAGCTATAATTATATACATGTTAGTAGACATTCTGAAACAAAAAATAAAGGGTCCAAAAGGGAAACAATAAGCAGTAAGGTCCTGTAATCTAATGAACGGAGATTACCTGAACATTTGTTGTTATGGTGAACGTGTTGGCTAGAAACTGTAGAGACTGTGAGCAATAGTCCCACCATGGGCATGAAAGCCAGCTGGGTGACTTTGGGCCAGTCACTTTCACTCAGCTCAACTCATTTCACAGGGTTGTTGCTGTTGTGGGGAAAATAGGGGGAGGAAGGAGTACTAGGTATGTTGACTTCCTTCAGTTACTTATAAAGTAATTAAGGCAGGATACAAACCTATAAATACTGTACATAAATAAAAAATAAAGCAGGATAAAAATCTTCTCTCTCTCTCTCTCTCTCTCTCTCTCTCTCTCACACACACACACACACACACACACACACACTCAAATCTAACAATATCTATTTATTATCATTTATTTATCATATCTATATCTATATATCATCTATTTGTCTATCATCTCTCTCTCATCTGTCTATCTATCAATAAATCTATTATCTATCTATCTATCTATCATCTATCTATCTATCATTTATCTATCTATCATCTATCTATCATCTATATATCATCTGTCTATCATCTATTTATCTATCTTGCACTAATTCTTTGGAAAAGCAGACAGGAAAAAAAAGTAAAAGTATAGGTTGTACACGTAGACATTCCTGCATGGCCCTTTTTTGAAGGGAGCTAATAACAAGAACGAGATCAGCATGAATTTTGCCTCCTCTTTAGAACAGCAGATAAGACCGTGACAAGTAGTGGTGCAAACCTCCGTATTTGCTTGGGGCCAGGAGCTCTCTAGATCTAGCTGGCTTCTTCTAGAGAGGTGACTTTATCAGAGAAGACCAAGACATTGTCCCAAGAAGGAGACATGAGAAAGATGTGTTTAAGCAAGCAACCATTTCTTTATATGCCTTCTTTCTTGTGCACTTTCTATGCCAACCTTTTTTTCTTTCTATTCCTAATATAATGTCCGGGGGGGGGGGGGAAGCTGGATCACTTAGAGGTGGTCTGCATGTGCATGAATATATATCAGTGCTAATTACTTTTCTAGGTTTACAAGGCAACAGGGATCTTTAATATATATTCTTTTATGGTAAAATGGCCAAAGTGATTTCTGGTTGTGTGATCTTCCTCTTCATCTCACTACTCCGCACCCCTCCACAAGATGTAGTCGGTCCCAACTGGGTTGTCCATCAGAGAGGCAGTAAAAACCCAGCTGTGTCCTCTCATAGGCTTGGTTCTGTTCCCACCTATTTGCTTTACTAAATATGGATTCCAGCAAATGAACTGGAAGAATCCAACCAGGGTTATCTTAATACTTTTACTGCATACCTAACAAAAGCTCAACATGTTAATTTCAAAAGGCAACAGTAGGTGAAACTACATTTCTTGAATTTCTGAAGAAAGCCATAATCAATTGTCAAGAAAAGGGGGAAATCCTAAATTGAAGGGGTAAATGCTCCCTTTCTTGTAGATTGCCTCAGAAATGCCAAGCGTCCTCGGCAATTTAGCTGCAGATATTGAACAATATAAATGAAAGTAATTTGACTCCATCTTAGATTAGTCAAATGTCACACTGCAGCAGTAAAGTCCAATCATACAAAGGGTGCTGATTTAATTTCTTAGAAAGCAATTAAACCCTGCTTTGACCTTTGGGGAAGATTGATAAGCCAGGTTTTGGAGGACTTTTCTGTTTTATACTGGCCAGCAAATATATAATAAATGGCCATGTGTAAGCAACAAAGCAATACAACAATTGCATTTTTCAGAAGAGTTAAAACCTGAGAGGCTTACTCATGTTTTCTGTTCAATATGTTATGTTTCCTTTTTGCCCTGCTCTTGTGTCTGATTGTCCAGAAATGAGCTGTATCTGCGCCATTAGGTCTAGATAAATTGCAGAGAATTATCTTTGCATGATTTTTATTAGCATAGTTTTAGCTTTGTAAGCTAAGTTTCATTGCCTTATGACTTTTTTTGTTTTCCAGGCTACACTGAAGACATTTATGCAGATGTTTTAAATTGAAGTGATTGAAAGATGTTGTATAATCCACAGTGGGGAAAAAAAGTTGAAAATATTTTCCTAAGGAACGTAGTCTTTTTCAATTACCAGTACAAAAATATCTCTTTAGAATATTTTGATTTGGGTTATGTGCTTTTAATGTTTTGTAGCTTTATTAGAATGATGCCTTATAATGATTGTGTTTTATTATACAGTCTAATTGTTTACAATTTTAGTGGCTGGTTTTTTGTCTAGGACACTATTGGGAAAAATTATTTTGAAAGGCAGCATGCTTTTTTTAAAATATAAACAGGAAAATACCAACCAGAAAGTGCTAGCAGAATTAAGAAAGCAGACAAGAATTGGGGGGGGGGGGGTTGAAAAGAGAGATAGAAGAAAGCAAGAACACCCCAGTGCTCAATTTTGGTCTCCAATTTGTGGTATCCTATGCTATAAAATGCTGATTGATAGTATAGGATACCACCCAAAGTAGTGCTTTAGCTCAAAAGCTTGAGTAATTCCATTATCATTACCAATATCTGCCTTCTCCAGTGTAGTGCCTACAAAATGTGTTCGGATGACCCAAAGGCTGTGCTGGCTGGACGTTTTTTATTTATAGACACAAGCTATCAGGAAGGGACTTAAGGTAGGGAAGGTTGACTTAAATGATTAAGAACAACATACAAAAGCAATGTGGATCAAGACCAAATATTGTTCTGCAGTGAACAGAGATGCTCCCCCCCCCCCCGTTGTAAAAAAATAATAATGGGAAGAGAAATTCACTTCCGTAAATTATTTAAATACTGAAAACTTAGCTTGCTAAGCTATGGTTCATATATCAAGGTTTTGGTAGGGTTGCATGAAAGTAAGGAAAAGTAGGTTGGCTTGTTCTATTGTTTTTGATGGCAGCTTGATGTGGGGTGAAGGGGTAGGTGGGGGAGTTACACCAGTTATAGGTAGGATGGCCAGGCTTAGTTTTTGAGAGACAGGGAAAGAAGAGAGAAGGAGGATGCCAATTCTGCAAGACCTTGTCAAATACAGAAGAGTTATGATGCTGTTATCCAGTTGGGTAATGAAACATTTGCAAGAAAATAACCAAGCTCAGAGAGCACCAAGGACTCCACAGTTCTCTTCTATTGGTACAGAAGAATGAAAAAGACTAAATTTATGATAAACCAACAGGAGTGAGGAGGAAGCCAACAAGCTTCAAGTTACAACTGCCTTCTTAGCTACATCTCTTCAGCTGATACAAATGGTTAATTTTTATTAGTGAAGCTTCAAGGGGTCTTAAAGCAATCTCTGCAATGACTGCCCTCTGTTCGGTTCCTTAACAATCGTATTTGCCAGTCTCAAAAGGTAGATGTTCTAATAATGAATTTCTTTTATATGCATTGGTTAGAACCATGTGTGTAGGAAGAGATAAGAGATAAGTCAAAAGTG
>NW_015388561.1:154896-165559 GCF_001527695.2 Protobothrops mucrosquamatus
AGAAAGAAATCTATATTTGATGAAAGCTTGACTCCAGATTTTGAACTGCAACTTCTCAAAGGCCTTGTCCACATCCAACAAAACCATGACCACATTTTTTAAAATATTAGTAATATTTTGTCCCAGGCCACTTACCAAAATGTGCAGAATGGATTAATACTGTCTATAGCAGGGGTGTCAAACTACCGGCTCGCCGGCCAGATGCATCATAGCAAAACTGTGCCCACCCCATTACCGGCAATGGCAAAAAAATTGCGATATGTCGTGACACATTACATGACGTTGCGAGTTTGACACCCATGGCCTATAGCATGCATAGCAGGTTCAATATCAAAATTTCTCCATCAGCATTTAATGGTAGTTATGCTGGCTTGTTGCACCTTTTATAATTTTTTTTGATAAAGCAAGAGAATGCAACTGAGTTTTTCTTTTTTTTTTTTCCAAAAAAAGTTTTATTGTTTTACAATAAAAAACAATTAAACATAAGTAAACACAATAAGAATTATAAACCCCCCACCCACCCCCCGACTTCCCAAACCAAATCCCAGGATAATATTCATATAAAAGTAAACATATACTAATATCTCTAACTCCGCAATATATCTTAATACACAAGAAAATAAAAAAAAATAAACAAAATCATAATAAAGAAAAATCTAAAAAAAAACTAAATTCTATTCTACCACATTATACTTCCACAATTAAAATACAAAAAAAATCTAGAAACCTAAATTATATTCTACCACACCATGTTTCTTCTGAATATAAACAACCTATCTTCTCCATATTGATAAAAATTGTTCATTCGAGTGGCTTTTCAAAAAAGCCAAGATCTTTGCCATTTCAGCAAGATAGGAAACTTTCAATCTCCAGTCTCCCATTGTAGGCAAGATTGGACTCTTCCAATTCTGGGCTATCAACAAACGAGCAGCAGTTAAACAATAAAGCATCAGATTTGTTTCTTTTACGTATAGGTCTTGCACAATACCTAGAAGGAACAACTGTGGGAGAAATATAATCCTTTTTTTAAAAATTTGCTGTAAGTTCCACCACAGTTGTATCCAAAAAGCCTTAATAACCCTACAAGTCCACCACATATGAAAAAAAGTTGCATCTGGATGTCCACATCTCCAACACTTGGATTCATAATTCACATAAATACGAGACATANAGCTGATACAAATGGTTAATTTTTATTAGTGAAGCTTCAAGGGGTCTTAAAGCAATCTCTGCAATGACTGCCCTCTGTTCGGTTCCTTAACAATCGTATTTGCCAGTCTCAAAAGGTAGATGTTCTAATAATGAATTTCTTTTATATGCATTGGTTAGAACCATGTGTGTAGGAAGAGATAAGAGATAAGTCAAAAGTGTAATGCATGGATTACAGTTGGGGTGGAGGGGGGAGAGAAATAATCCTTTTGGAAAAAAAAATAGGGATTGCATAACCACATCAGATATCTGTGCTTCTTATCCAACTTATGACTTTCCTTTTGCTTTGAGAAAAGGTGCACCCTCAGAAGAAGAGCCTATCTCTGTGACACATTTTGTTCTTCTGTGATAAAGCTGTAATCTGGTTCTCCTTTCAGTACATTTAGGCACTGGCATGATGATAAAAGGCAACTTTGAACTAATTTGAATTTAATTGCTATATTTTTAGAGGCACTTAATTGAACTAAATAAACATGTCCTGTATGAAGCCATATATTTACTATATCCCAGACCTCTTGGCAATAATCATCAGTTTGTTAAATAGAATGAAACAAGAAGATCTTTTTTTTTTTCTTCCTGGAGCCCAATTTTAACCATCACTATTTACTCAAAAGCACCACAGCCTGGTAAAAAAAAAACTCCTGGCACAGAGATGCCCAAATTGCTAATTCATCCCTTAAAAGGCCACTGGAGCAAACCTTTAGTGTGGTCTATCAACTTTTCTTTGAAAACTTTTAAAGGTGAAAGAAACAAAGGGTATTAATTGATCTGCAACTGGTGTGTTGTAAGTCATTTAATGCATTTAAAAGAAATGTTATATAATAGAGTTGGTACAATTTTTGTTTTTGTTTTTTTTAATGAGAAAATTTCTTTGTGAGACCATTTAATCAAAGCCAGGTAAAATGCAACAGTCACCACAAAACAAAGCAGTTATATTTGTCTTTTATTATTTATTTACGAATTTATGGACTGCTTTAGTCAACAACATATAAGTGATACATAGGAACGAGATCCAAGCCCGGGAGTGTGGCAATAATTTGTTTTACTATATAGGAAAATGCAACAACATCAAACAATAAGACTATGAGAAAACCAAAGGGAAAAGATTAGAGAGAAAAAATATACCATTATCCATACAGAAAACAGCTCAGTTTTTAAATAGCATTAAGCTTGATGACAGGGAAGAATATTGATCGATCTTTCCATTACATCAAGAGAATCAATTCAGAAGCAAAAGGTGAACACATATAATTAATCCACGACTGTAAGTTACCACCTTTAAAGCGCTTCATGGCATAGGACCCGGTTATCTCCGAGACCGCCTTCTGCCGCAGATTCCCTCCCATAGACCGGTACGCTCCCACAGAGTGGGTCTCCTCAGGGTGCCGTCGGCCAAGCAATGTCGGCTGGCGACCCCCAGGGGCAGGGCCTTCTCTGTGGGTGCCCCTGCCCTCTGGAACGAACTACCCCCTGAGATTCGGACGATTCCGGATCTCCTTACCTTCCGTCGCGCCCTCAAGACATGGCTTTTTCAGCAAGCGGACCTGGCCTAGGGAGGATTTTATACTGGGTTCATTTTAAGGAATTCGAAATAACACAACTTTAAAATTTGGTTTAATTCGGNCTGAGTTTTTCTTAAAACATATTTTACAATTCAGAATGGGACAGTTACTATCTGCCAGCGCGTATGTTTACAAGGCAGCATGCTGATGGCGAAAATACTTTCTTGGAGGTAATCTGTCTCAACCAGAAATGCCAAGGGTGATGAACAACGATAAATATAAAAGTAAAAACACTTTGAAAGTGTTGCAAATATTTTTACTGTCCCATTCATGGCCATTCATAAACCATTCACTCTTTGTAGATACAAGAGTATAATCTCCAACATTGGAGGTTTTTAAGAAGAGATTGGACAACCATTTGTCTGAAATGATAGAGTATAGGGTCTCCTGCTTGAGCAGGGAGCTGGATTACAAGTCCCCTATGGTCCCTACCAACTCTATTATTCTTTAACTACTTTTCACTTGTGTTCTGTTTCTGATGTAAAGGCATTGAGATGAGGCAGGAGTAACAACAGTCTTCTCTTTATTCCAATCACAACAGAACCAATACAAAATGGCGCGGATTCCTCTTATACCCCTTTGCAAGGACCGTGTCAGCCAATCAATGCAACGGATTCTCCCGCCTTGCGCATGCGCAATAGGCTGGAGACAGCCTGTCTGGTCCCGGGCATCCACGTGGTCTGCCCGGGCCTCTCTGCATCTTCCTGCACCTGCTGAGTCACTCAGCAGGCTCAGGACATAACAACTTGCTCTTCTTACTCCAAGAGTCACAGGCTTTTGACTAGCCAAAGATGAGAAGATGGCAACAAGAGGAAATATGCCTAGTCCTAGTATGCAGTGAGTTTATTTGTTGGAAAAGATATATTCTCACATTCAATGGGCTTCTGAGATTCTATGTAAAATGCTCCCCTAGCATTAAGATTCCCAGTGAAGGTTGTTTGAACAATTGACAATTTCTTTGTTAAAGCAAAGGTATGTTCTTCAAACATGCACCATTCTCAGCACAACTACTCAGTACAACTACAGTATTGTTGGCAAAACAGAATCCGGGGGGTTGGAGGAAGTCAAGCTACAGAGGCTTCCTGGTTCCTTCCTGATTTTGATTCCTTTTATATGCAGCAATGCTGTCCACAAGCTGGCTTGGAGGCCCTTTCTCTTCGGGAACTTATTGTCCATCTTGTTAACCTCTTGTCTTTTCAGACATGCATATACAATAGAGCCAGTGGTTTTTCACCCTTTGGTACTTCTCCTTTTCACCACTCCAGCATTATTTCACCCTAATTCCTTTTATCTTATTTTTGCATGGAATGAGTACAAAAAGATTTTTGCTAGTCTGACTAAATGACTTTCTTTGCAATCTCTTCTTAAGCAACCAGAAGGAGCACTGATTAGTTCACAGTGAAGAATCTGGCTAGGTGATGTTAGCAGTAGGGTTAGATCAGGGGTGCCAAACTCGAAATGTCACATGATGTGTCATGACGTATCGCAACTTTTTTGCCATTGCTATGATGCATCCAGCCCACAGGCTGGCAGTTTGACATTCATCTGAGTTAATTGACATTCATCTGAGTTAGATGAATACAGTAAGATTCATTGAGCAATAGTCTAATATTCTTATTAGGGTGAAGGACAATAGTACGAAGTTGAATTAGGATTGGGAAGAAATTGGTGACGTTTTGGTAAGATGTGAGAGTCCTCTGCAGTTTTCACACAAGTTGTTGTTCAGTAAATGAAATAGGAGTTCCTGGATTCAAGAGAAATTAAAAAATATAAAAATAAACATAAACATGCACAAACACAACACTACAAAGCCTCTTGTTTAGAAGACAGATTATCAGAAGGCTACTATGCACCTACTTAAGCCATAAGCCCAAACCTTGGGTTGGGGGAAAGCATGGGGCTTTACCATTCTGGGCTATTTTTATTTTTTAAATTGTCACTTATCTGTTACTGTACCTTGCAGCAGTACATGAGTGATCCAGTGCTTCTATTTTCTCTTTTTCTTACATCCTTACATCAAACGTGGCACAATCAGAATTTCCCCTGGCACTCTTTGAAAATGAATCTATCATCACAGAATGAGGGGGAGGCAAAGCAACCAAGGCTACATGTTTTCTCCTCAGTTTCTGGGCATGTTTCTTTACCAATCTGGCCAGCATCACTGGCAGAAAACCTTCCATAACAGATATACTTAGAAGATTTTTCTTCCTTATGCTTTTAGGAAAAGTCCCCCCCCCTCAGAAAATTGTAAATAATCCAGACTATATTGTCTTGTTCTATCTTCCTTTTCTTTCTCAGGCACACTCATAATTCATTAACGAAGATGGATATCCAAAAGATGGCTTTTGTTTAGGAGACACTCATTTGGAATCCCATCCAGACCAGAAATTAAGTAAAGAAAGAAAAACCAATTTGAGTCAAAGAGTTTGTTTGCTGGAGCAGCAGGGGTGACATCTCCAAAACATCAAGCTGTTTTACTCAAGGGCAGAAGAAGGATTTAGTGTGAGTGTGTGTGTATTAATCCATATGATGTGTGAAAATAGATATCTACAGGGCAGAAAAATAAACACTATAGCTGTGAGAAAGTTAGAAAGCTCAACAGAAGGTTATTCATCTATAATAATCCCTTGTCAAAAACATGCTTTTTATTTAAGGTAGCTATATTATGTAAGATTCATAATTAATCTTTCCCACCACCCCATTCAATAATGCAGTTCCTGACTGAAAATTTATTTTCACTGCTATCTTTGGATTAGTTCTTGTTCTAGCTACTCTTATAATTTTCTCATAACAATATATTTATTGATCATTATTGATCAGAATAATTTTCCAATGAGCAGAAGCATATCATGTTTTTCTCTCGTGAGCATGAATGAATAATTGAGAGACAGTTTCTCAAGTATTAGCAGTAACTGAACAAAGATTTGAAGGCAGGATTCCTTTGTCTCATAAAATGGCCAAATGGATGAGTTTATTCATCATATCTTTGGTTTTGGCATAAACCCAGTCCTTCTGGTTTGTTAACAATGAGTTATGGTATAACGTCTTTCATGAACTAGGCCTCTATCACTTACACTGCAGGCTATAGATACAACTTATAGTTTAACCTAACATAGAAATACAAATCTTGTGTAGTACTATTAAGTTGGAGATGGAGATACTGAAAGGTGTGTTTTCTAAATAGAAAATCCAAATATGCTGGAATTTCAACAATGCTGCAATGTTAAAATGATTTACCTGTTCTGATTAATCTTTAGCTCTTATTAAAGGCTCTGAAGATCATCTTTGTTGGCTTTCTGGACATTTGTACAACTACTTTCCTTCTATTTTGAATCTTTGTAGTTCCTTAGATTTGATGAATGGAATACCTGAAGATAATGCTCAAGATTTTGCAGTCCAGATGCAAGAAGAATCTGCCACATGCACAAGCTGAATTCAGAAGAAGCCCAGGAACCCGAGATTTACATTGAGCTGCAGTAGCACTGTAAAAGACATGGCTTCTTTAAGAAGCTTTTTTTGAACAATTGGACTCCATGGTAAGGTATGAGAGGTTTCATGGAATTTCATTTGAACAAAGACTGCATTTGTGGATGTTCGGTCCCCTGTGGCAGGACAGGTTTAATTTCTTTCTGTTGTAACTAATAATAATAATAATGATAAAGTTGGAAGGGACCTCGGAGGTCATCTAGTCCAACCTCCTGTGTCTCAGTTCTCTGCCCTACTTTTGGTAAAGAAAATGTATACAGTACATAAATGTTTGTATTTGTATGTGTGAGAGTTTCCCAGAGTGATCTTGATATTCTGAAATGAAATATGACTTGCTATGGGCAGACCAATTTCAGAACCATAATCTACATTTTCTTTGAATAAATCTGAGATCTAACAGCTGCTATATTCAGATGAGCAGACACATACTAAGGATTAATTGTTAAAATTTTGAACTTATTCTCAGCCAAAACATTTATAATCACTGCCAGTACCAAACACAGAAGCCCTGTTATAGAACAATTCACTTCTGATTTTCCTTGGAGAATTATTAATTTGAATGGGGCCAATAGTTGGAACTAAGAAACATCTGGAAGGTCTTCTCTTGCCAAATTTCTGCACCTTAGCCACAGCTGCCAAGAGATTCTGAGTTGCGGTATGCTTACTCCTGCAACCCCTCAAAAACAGCTGCATTTAACCATGTCAAAAGGGGGAAATTACAGTACAGCAAACTGGATATGGGTTTGAAATAGAAGAGAACATCTGTAGTTCATGATTGACCTGTTGAGTGCTGTCTGACCTTGCTTTTTATTTATTTATAAAATGTATTAGCCATCCATTTTACCGCAGGGTAACTCTGGGCAGCTTACAGTCATGGGTTTGAAATAGAAGAGAACATCTGTAGTTCATGATTGACCTGTTGAGTGCTGTCTGAGCTTGCTTTTTATTTATTTATAAAATGTATTAGCCATCCATTTTACCGCAGGGTAACTCTGGGCAGCTTACAGTCATAAAAAACAGAACAAGAATTGTACAAAGATAAAAACATGAATAAAATACTACAGATAACCAAATATTGCAGCCCAATTAAAAGGTTGGGAGGGCGGGAGCAGGGTTGGGGGAGGGAGGTGGGATCTGTTGTTAATTGATCAACCACCTGGTTGTTTTCTTGTAGATGTTTCTTTACCAGGCTAGGTAATAGCAATGAAAAGTGGGGTTTGCTGGCAGTTTTATATACAGTAGCTTGCCCTGGCAGTCTTGCTGAGGTTATGAATCCTTCTTGGTGGTTCTCTGATTTGAAAATTGTTCCTCCCTCCCCCAGGAATTATTTATCTGGTGATGTTTCCTGTTTATGTGGCTGCTGGTAGGAATGTGTTCTAGGCTGTTTCTTTCCTAGGCTTTTGACTGTAGCTTTTAAATGATATATAATTAGGGTTTATCTCTATGTGTCTATTGGCTGATTTTTCTAAATGTTAGGCTTCCAGGAATTCTGTAGCACTGTTGGATTTGGCTTTATCGAAAATGATACAAGCTTCCGAATTGAAACTATGACTGAGTCTGTCCATGTATTGTGAGACTGAGTTTTTGTTAAGTGTTTTGACGAGAGAAACACTAGACTAGAGAGTTCAGTATGCCTGTCTTTTACATTTCTGTCCTTTGTACGACTGTTGCATTGCCTGTTATAGATTATGCCAATTATTTCTTCTTTAGGTCCTGGGTTTCTTGGTTTAAAACATTATGGAGGAAATAACAACAACAACAACAACAATAATAATACAGACAGATTGCCATTTGGAACACAACATGCCAGATATCGCAGTTGTAGAGAACCGAAGCGTACAGCTGATTGATATTGCTGTACCAGGAGATGCCAGAGTCGAAGAAAAAGAACTGGAAAAAATTACGAAATATCGCGACCTGGCCATCGAAACTGCATGATTATGGATGAAACGTGTAACAGTGATATCCGTTGTCATTGGGGCACTGGGAACTATGTCCAAAAACTTTGCAAAATACATCAAGAAACTGCAGTTTCCTGCAATAACTCCAGCAATGTTACAAAAAACTGTGCTACTCGGAACATCTTATATTTTAAGGAGGTACCTGGTTGACACCTAGGATGCTGGTAGCAACCCGTGTCAACCATCTGCACCAGCCAAGTTGAATGTTTAGTTAATTGAGGTTCATGTTTGATGAATAAAAGATAACAACAACAACAACAACAACAACAACAACAACAACAACAATAATAATAATGTTGGAAGGGACCTTGGAGGTCTTCTAGTCCAAGGGACCTTGAAGGTCTTCTAGTTTCCTGCTTAGGCAGGAAACCCTACCATTTAAGACAAAAGGCTGTCCAGTCTCTTCTTAAAAACTTCCAGTGTTGGAGCATTCATAAGTTCTGAAGGCAGGTTGTTCCATTTATTAATTGTTCTAACTGTCAGGAAATTTCTCCTTAGTTCTAGGTTGTTTCTCTCTTTGATAAATTTCCATCCATTGCTTCTTGTCCTGCCTTCAGGTGCTTTGGAGAATAGCTTGACTCCCTCTTCTTTGTGGTAACTCCTGAGATATTGGAACACTGCTATCATGTCACCCCAGTCCTTCTCTTTATTAAACTAGATATACCCAGGACACTGTTAACCTCACAACACTAGGGCAGACTTGATCATAGTTTCACCAGTGAGCATCTTAAACTAGCTAAATCCAAAAATGCTAGGGAATTCCTGGAAGTCTGGTATTCACATAAACAGGCCATGAAAAAAGACAGAGATAAATGGAATTTACACTCCATTCAAAAGAGACAATAAAAAAAGCTAAAAAAGCTAAAAGATATCCTCTCCAGCGACCTCAGATAAGCAGGGATTAACACTAGACAAATAATTAAGCAGAAACCTTGATTCCCAATTATGGAACTAAGGAGAAAACCATATCTCCTCCAATACTGACAGAGCAAAGTTACTTTATATAAGCAAGCAACAAACCCTATAATCATTAGCACTGATAATGTTACCTAGTGGGGTAATGAAACATCTGCAAGCAAACAATCTGGTTCAGAAGGCACTAAGGATTCCCCAAAGAATGGCAAAGCAAGCTATTATATATAAACAGCCAGCAAACCCTACTCTCCCCTTTATCATTGATAACCTAGGAAAGCTTGATAATGAAACATCTGGAAGAAAACAGTCAAATTCAGGACCAGCAAGAAGGTCAGCTGATACTTCCAGGCTCTATGATTCTAGTCTAATATAATGAAATAGAATTATCTCACACTAGAGAATCTGAATAAATTTGGGAGAAATAGAAATGTACAGTATATGTTTCCAGCTCTTGGATATCATGGCCTCATGAATAAGGTAGATCCATACACATTTCATATGTAAGTGTGTAATAGTGCTGATTTTTTCTAGATGTGGCCTGAAAATATCTCCCTTGTTACTCTGACACCACTAGTCCAATTCTCTCTGCTTAGTTTCTCTCTGCAATAAATATTAATGAGTTGCACACACATAAGAACATCCTGCTCTCATTGCAAGAACAAATTGGTGGAGATATCTATAATTATATCAGACCTTTCCCAGCCACTAGCAGATCTGAGCTGATCTTTCATTTCCTATCCATCATGTTAACGCCTGCAGCGATATTTCCAAGTGTATGGTAGGGCTGGGACACTGCAGGGACAGGAATAAAACACAGATGTGCACCCTGAAAGTCCCTGAAGCTTAAGAGTAAAAGGATTAGAATGTACACATGCATTTTTTCCCAATGGTGGTTTAATATTATCCTGGCAATTTATACTATTTTGAATAGGGACCATAAAAGAAAGCATAATAAACAGCATATTTTATACAGTATATGTTTGAATATAGGCAATGATTATGGATTGGAAGATACAAATGATTGAGAACAATCAACCAATGGAACAGCTTGCCTTCAGAAGTTATGGGTACTCCAACATTGGAGGGCTTTTAAGAAGAGATTTCTCTGAAATGGTATAGGGTCTCCTGCTTGAGCAGGTGGTTGGGCTAGAAGACCTCCAAGGTCCCTTCCAATTCTGATGATGTTCTATGTTCTACGCATAATGTAACCCCAGGTGGAATTACAGGATATTGTCAGAAAACAACCTTCATTTTAGGAGTCTTACCAACCCATTTTAGTTATAGGAGTGTATTGACCCAGGACATTTTGTTCCTTAAGTCAAGGAGCAAATTGGGCCCTTCACTTCTCCCACAACTCTAATTGTGTATCAACAGTCTGAGGCAGAAAATGAGCCACAAACAACTTTTTCAAAATACACGTAGTCCTTGCTTAATGGCTGCCTTGTTTAGTGATTATCAGAAATTATAAAGGTAACTTTTACAACCGATCCTCATATGGACCATCACAGCATCCCTGAAGTCACATGATTG
>NW_015388561.1:166264-175924 GCF_001527695.2 Protobothrops mucrosquamatus
ACAGAGAGAGACTCTTTTGACATTTAAAATGAAGATAACACTGCATATATCCTTTTTTACCTTTATGATATATATCTTCATTTTAGATATCAAAAAGGGTTTGCAGCTCCCAGTGTTTTGTTTTCGGTGGGAAACGGGTCCAAGTGACTCTTTGAGTGTTTTGGGTTGCCTACCCCTGGGCTAGTCTAAAGAAAAGAAGAAACAGAGGTGACATGTTAGCAGTATTCCAGTATCTGAGAGGCTGCCACAAAGAAGAGGAGGTCAAATTATTCTCCAATGCACCAGAGGGCAGGACAAGAAACAATGGTTGGAAACTGACCAAAGAGAGAAGCAACCTGGAATTAAGGAGAAATTTCTTAACACTGAGGACAATTAACCAGTGTAACAGCTTGCCTCCAGAAATCACTGGAGGTTTTTAAGAAGAGACTAGACAGTCATTTGTCTGAAATAGTATAGGTTCTCCTGCTCGAGCAGGGGGCTGGACTAGAAGACCTCCAAGGTCTCTTCCAGCTCTATTCTATTCTATTCTATTCTATTCTATTCTATTCTATTCTATTCTATTCTATTCTATTCTATTCTAATACATACGACACCTGAGTCCCTGCCCAACTTAGAATCTCCATGTGAAGGCCTTGTGCTTCTTTGGAGCAAGTCCTGGATTGGCATCAGTGCACATAATCTGGTTTCAGAATTTTTTTTTTCTGTCTCCCCTGCAGGTTATCTGAAATCAATGCAAACATGTGTTTTTCTTGCAACCTTGTGATTCTGTAGAACTTGTAAGCCATCTGCTTTCCCACAGTCACAAAATCTGTTACCTATTCTACCACCTATAGCCTGGATTTTCTTCTTCTGGGCTGATCTGCTATCATGCAATTACATCATTTCCAAGTGTTTTCAAATGTGGTGGGAAGCTGATTGGTGGCGAGCCAGTTTGGCAGTTTACCAATAAGCTTTTCTTGCAGAGGCTGGCCTTTTGGTTGGAGTTGCGGAGGGACAGGACACTACTAATTCTTTTTAGCTTGTTTTTGCATGGAATGAGTACAAACAGATTTTTGTTAGTCTGACTAAATGACTTTCTTTGCCTTCTGTTCTTGGGCAATTGGTAGGAGCACTGATTAGTTCACAGTGATCTTTGCATGATGTTAACATTTCAAGATTGGGAAAAGGAAAGAGGTGAACAAGATTGCTGTGAATTGGAATGGATGAGTTGGGGAATGGAAGCGATAGCAAGATGAAAATACATTTTACTTAATATCCGGGCTAGCTCAGACAGATAATTTTGGTTTTGTATCACTGGCAAGAATAAAGTAGCAAGAAAAAAGTAGATTCCTTGGCTTCTCCAAATCAAATAGCACAGAAACATTTCAAAGTAGTAAAATATCTCCAAACACATCCACATCATAAGAATAAGGCTCTATTCCCCCGGTGTCAAACTCGCTGCGTCATGTGATGTGCCAAGACGTATCGTGACTTTTTTTTGCATTGCCGGAACTGGAGTGGGCGTAGCCTCCGCATGATGCAACCGGCCTGCAGGCTGGCAGTTTGACACCCCTGCTCTATTCACTGGTTCAATTTTGCTCTGAAATATCTCAGAGCACATTTTTTTAAAAAAAACAAAAAACCTATAATACTTTCAATTGGCTGGGCAAAAAGAAAAAAAAGCATTCCAGTAATTAAATCAACCCAGATAATGTGCCTTAAATTGCTATTTTTCAAACTTGGCAACTTTAAAATGTGTGGCATCAATTCCCAGTATTTCCCAACCAGTATGCTGGCTGGGAAATTCTGGGATTTGAAGTCCACTCATCTTAAACCTGCCCTAGATTTTTTAAGAATAAAATAGATTCTTTTAGAATAGAATACAGTACTATGTTATATGTACTATTATCCTTCTCATCTCTTCTACTACCTTCTATTAGTATCTTATGATTATATTACTTTGTTTTTTGTATGTACACTGAGAGCTTCTGCACCAGAAACAAATTCCTTGGCCAATAAAGATTTCCATTTCCATTTCCATTTCCATTTCCATTTCCATTTCCATTTCCATTTCTATTTCTATTTCTATTTCTATTTCTATTCTGAATCTAAAATCTATTGTAGATTCTTTTAAGTTTTCATAAAGAAAACTCTTCCATGGATTATTTTACATCTGCTTACCTTGTCATATTTTTTTGGGTTAAAATATTTAATTCATTTCCTCGAATTTAGTTTAAAAGGCATGCTAAAACCAAAAATCAGTTGGTATCCTGATATTTTAGCATCTTTGTTATTCTGTATAAAGACCCTAAAATTAAGTGCCTGAAAGTGGAGACATTGTCCACTATTGTACAGAGAACAATATTTTGGAAAGAGGATAGGTTGACTTTTATGTTGGTCTTGGCATGTAAACGACATCCAGGATATAAAATTGTCAAGAAAATAATAAAGGGAAAAAAATAAACAAGAATAAGAATAGAGATTGCTGCAGATTTTATACATAAACAGACATTCTCATTCTAGCACTCTACTCAGTAAAGAACCTATTTACTTATCCTAGTGCTTTTTACAGCAAAGAACATTAAAAATATGATATTCCTCTAACAAATCTTCACTGCGAAATAGCACTTCATCTATTTTGTGTGGACTTTGTATACTAAAACCATCTACGGCACGTTCCTATCCATATGTTCCCAAAAGTACTAATAAGTTAAATGTGACCAACTCTCAAGTGTGTATGTATGATCATACTGACAGTTTGTAGCTGAGATTAGGGTTGTTTTTTAAATGTAGACAGTTGTGGCTAGTAATATCCAGGATCAGCTTCGATAGGCTGTTGTTTTGGCCCACATGCTCTAAAGGCCCACCTTAATAAATCAATGCTTTGCTTCTGCCCATAATGTCTGGAGGCCATTTAGATCAATGATGATGGCGACAGTAATTGGATAACAGAACAGAGTTGGAAGGGACATTGAAGGTCTTCTAGTCCAACCCTTGCTCAAGCAGGAAACCCTAGAGGTGGGTATTGTAGGAGATGACCAAGCTGAGCCCAAGGGAGGGGTCAAATGCATCATCAGTCTTGAGTCCCTTCGCGCCCACAAGAGATGTAGTCCAGCCCACCTTGAATTCCTTCGACTCTTACCTATCGCCAATTTGCTTTGATTGTTAATAGTTCAGATTCTTGTAGAGAGCATGAGCTTGCAATAAACCTTTATATTCATTTAAACTGCCCAGATTTCCTGATTTCCCAGCACTTGACAAACCATATCCATTTTGCTGTCTTTTTCCTCACAGCTTTTCTGTGACTACAAAAAAAACCCAAAACCAAAAACCCATGATGGGAAAAGACTGTAGCATTTTAACGGAGGGCAAAATTATCCAAATTCCATAGAAAATTGTATGAATGAAGAACAGGGTGATAGGTAGTAAAAATCTTGCTTTGAGAATGCCACTACACCAGCTTTCCTGAGAAAGAGATGGGGATCCATGAGATGAGTGGGGCTAGAGCTAAGGAGACCCCTTCCAAGCTGGTGGAGATCTTGGAAAAAGCGAGCCCAGCCAGCATCACCATGACCAGGTAGGGAGAGGCAGCACCACCATCATATTTGAGAGCTTCTCAAAATCAGGTTTTGGTCTTGGTTGTAGATCATATTTTTAGGCTCCTAAAGACATTTATCAGTGAGCTTCTTATTACATAGTAAACTTCTTTTTGAGTCAACGTGGACATGGCAGTCTTATTAAGGCTTGATGTTTAACTGCTTTAGGACATGGTGGACTCAACATCTGTCCTTTCATTTAGTGTTTTCCCCAGAGAGATTCTCCCCCGCCCCATGTATAGGGAGATATGCTCACTCATAATGGAAGTAAATTCAGTCCCACTCCTGTATTATTTCTCACCGTGTTCCATTTTTGTGTGCTATATTTTTCTTCCAATAAAAAAAATATCTAAAATGTTTTCTTTTATGACATGTAATTCAGCACAACAATTTTTCTTCTTGGCTTGAAACTCAATCATTCCACTCTCTACCCCCTGCTTTATATATGCCTTTTATTTTAGATTTGCTGATTTTTACATACACACACACAAAGCCACACACCACATTTTGAATACTTCCTGCCTTGCTACTACTGCTTCGCAAGGTCCTACTGTGCAAATTGGCACTTTAAGTAGGTGGCACTTCTCCTAAGTGACTAACATCCACCCCTGGTGTGAGAATCGGAAAAAAACAATTATGCTAAACTGTAGTTCTTGTCAGGAACTTGAATCTACCGGAGGGCAAAGGAGTACAGTGTGCAGAAGACCATAATTCCAGTTTGATAGACAGAAATAAAATTATATGCTAGCACTTTTTAAAGTTTTTTTTTAAGAAACATAAAATGACTTCTGGCTATTAAGAAAGCTGAGGAAATCTTTATTTAGAAAGCTTTTACAAAAGGACAGCCAATGCCCAGTGGGCTCATTAAATGAGAGAGAAAGAAAAGGAAATAAAATGAAACAGAAAACAACTTCTGCCAATAATAATGTCCTGTGCTTGGGTCACATCCATTTTTGTATGTTATTCACCACATGCTTTTCAATTATCATGGATAGCTGTGCAGAGTTAAATAATGATTATTGGCAAGAGCTTTTTAACCATTGGGAGAGTAGATCCCATGGGCTCAGAAGTCAAGTGTTGTCAAAAGCCTTCGGCTATGAACCATGTGTCCATTTATTCAGAAACAATTTACCTACCCTTATTCTTCAGCTCAGGGGTGTCCAACCTTGGCAACTTTAAGACCTGTGGACTTCAACTCCCAGAGTTGCTGGTAGAATTCCAAATTCATAGTTCCATCAATGATGGCAAACTGTCCTGGTCCAAAGATAGCAAAACAGACCCAAACCATGATGCTGTCACCACCAGGTTTCACAGATAGGATACGAATCTTAGGCTGGAATGTAGAATTTGCTTTTTGTCAAACATGCTTTTCACTCAAGTGCAAATTTTTATTTTTGGTCTCATCCATCCACAGAACATTTTCCAGTAGCCTTTTGACTTATCCACGTGGTCTTTCTCAAACTGTAGCTGGGCAGCAATATTCCTTTTGGAGAATAGTGGCTTTCTCCTCACAACCGTGATGGTGATCTCATGAACACTAATATTTGCCGCTGCTACAGAGAGACCTTTATTTCCTTACACCAGGGGTCCCCAAACGCCGGTCTGTGGACCGGTACTGGGCCGTGGCATGCCAGCAACTGGGCCGCACAAACAAGCAAAGTCCCATCCATGGGATGCAGGCAGCACATAAAACCACGCATTCTCCGATTCACAGAAAAACCTTTCTCCACAGAACCGGTCCCTGGTGCCCAAAAGGTTGGAGACCTCTGCCTTAGATATTACTTTGGGCTTCCTTGAGACCTCCTGGAATATTATACATCTTGATGTTTGTGTTGATCAGCTACTCCTGGGGACGAAATCAAATGATGTTGAACTGCCTCCATTTGTACGTTATCTGCCTAACAGTGGAACTTTCAGCCTGGTGAGCATCAACAACTGTTTTTGGGAGGACCTCAGAAATCTCATTTGTTTGAGCTGTGCTGTCATATTTCTATGTTGTGAAGATTAAACTTTGATAGGGAATACTCATAATTCTGTTATTTAAATAAGGCAGGACCTCCCACACTCACACCTGATTATCATCCCATTGATTGAAACACCTGACTAATTTCCCCCTCAAAAGGGAAAATCCTATAGATGAACATATTTTTCACACAAATATGAAACTCTGCGCCCTTTTCTTCAATAAATAAATGAACAAATACAGTGTGTGTGATTCATTTGTTTAATGGGTTCTTTTTACCTAGTGTTAGGATTTGTGTGGGAAACTGTTCACATTTTAGGTAATATTTATGCAGAGATATTGAAAATTCAAGCAGTTCACAAACTTTTACGCACCGCCCTTGTTATTTTGTGTTCTATTTTAATGATTATTTGAGGTGTATTTGTGTTTGTGTGTGTGTGTGTGTGTGTGTGTTGGGGCAGGAATCCTTTCAACATATGCAATAATGCATTTTGATATGCATAGGATTATGAACAATACAGTAATATGAAGGCTCAGAAAAAAAAATCAGAGGGGAGAATTTTTCCTGTTTTTTTTTCTTTGTCTTGAGAAAAATGAACAAGTCTAGAAATGTTAATTATTTTTCCCGATTTCTTTCTTCTGATCTTTTTAACTGATTAATTATTTTCCAAGGTCAGCTGCAATGTTCTTTTAAAAAGTCTTAAACATCTTAAAATACATTCAGCTGTTAAAGTTTGAGGTGATTTGCTTAACAACTTGGGTGGAAGTGAAGTTATAAGTCTGTTGCGGTCATGTGATGTTACCCTTAACAACTGTGTTGCTTAGCAATGGAGTTACCAACCCTGATTGTGATTGTTAGGTGAGGACTACCTATAAAACAATAATAAATTACATTATCAACCATTTGTTACCCTTTCAAGACACTGGGCTCCTGCTCAACTTTTATAATCAATATTTTCCCCTCAATTATGATATCCCCAGGTTATATCACATCTACAAAAATTGCTTTTTTTCCAATTACAGATATTCCTCAACTTATGACCATTTGCTTAATGTTCAGAGTTATGGCACTGAAAAAGAATGACTTATAGTGGGTCCTTGCACTTACCACCATTGCAGCACATACACACACCCCATGGACACATGATCAAAATTCGGGGGCTTGGCAACTAGCATGGATCTATGACAGCTGCAGCATCCTAAGGTTACATGATCACCGTTGATGGTCTTCCCAGGAGGCTTTCAACAAGCAAAGTCAATAGAGGGGAACAGGATTCACTTCTAGACAATAACAACAACAACAACAACAACAACAACAACAACAACAACAACAACAACAACAATAATAATAATAATAATAATAATAATAATAATAATAATAATAAAGTTGGAAGAGACTTTGGAGGTCATCTAGTCCAGCCCCCTGCTCAGGCAGGAAACCCTATACCATTTCGGACAAATGGCTGTCCAGTCTCTTCTTAAAAACTTCCAGTGTTGGAGCATTCACCGCTTCTGAAGGCAGGTTGTTTCACTGGTTAATTGTGTGTGACTTACTTAACAACCATGGCCCAAAGGATTCTAATATCAGGCACAAATCACTTAATAACCACATTGCTTAGCTGGAAGTTGCAAGCCCAGTTGTGGTTGTAGGTCAAGGACCACCTACATGGTTATATCTAGTATGCTGCGTTCTAGATAGTGTTTACTCGGTAAGCAAAATCCTAAAAGAATAACTAAACAAAAATCCTAAAAAAAATAGTTTTTCAACAACTTCATCAGTTAGGAAACTCAGAAATTATAGTGTTTGCATACCTATCGTAGTGGCTACTCTGCATGACATAAAAAGAATCAAGTCTGAGCAATTTCGCTGCAACCATGATGATCCACAATTTTATTTTATTTTATTTTTTGCCTGCAAAATCTGCCTTTGCTGCTGTTTGATGCATGTTGAACCATTGATTTCTTCATACTTGTTTGTAAAGTTCATTCTCAAGCTGCAAAAAGATTAATCCTTCTGTTTCCTTCTTGAGGGCGACAGTTCGTTACCATTCCTGGTCATATTCACTTTATTTGCAATGTCTGGTTTATTGTTTGAGAGAAAATGCTCATCTAAGCCAAAAGAAAAAAGAATAGAAAAGAAATGACTACTATAGTGAAGTGTTGAAAAACAGTTTAGAAAAATCTCCAAATTTTCCATTTTCTCATGGCTTACCTTGATATAATCATTTAACGTGCATAGCTCTTCTTCAATTGTCTGTTAACCTGTGGTAAACTATGGGCTTTAATTTTTTTCTGCTGGTTATAGTCAATCAACATCATTTTATGGGTGCAATGCATGATGTATTTTCATCTGATCTTGGGTTTTCTAATTTTAAATCGCCCAGTTCAAGCAGTGTCCAATCGGTTATACTCAGTGCTTTTTTTGTAAAAAAAAAAAAAAAAAAAAAAAGGTGCCGGAACTCACACATGTCATACAACCCACCTTGCCTACCCTACAAGGTTCCATCCAAAAAAGATGCCGGAACTCCGTTCTGGGCGTTCCATGACAAAAAAAAGCCCTGGTTATACTAGCAGTGTATCTTATTACTGGTAACCTCCATGTGTTTATGGCTTTGAGTTTGATTAAGAATTTTTGGCACTTCTTATTCATCATTCTGAACTAGTTTCCCTTTTAACATCACCAAGCAAGCTGTTATTTGCTTTGAGTATTTCTATATATTTGTAGATTTTTATTGTAGGCAAAGTCTTTATGACATTTACATGTTGAGGTGTAAGCCTGCATTTTGTTCAGCTTTTCCTTTCTTTATGATGAGTATCACACATTTATCAAATCCAGATCCCATATTGATATCCTCATGCTATATCCTTGCAGTATTAAATATGGATTCATCTTTTTTGGGGGGGGATTTCCCATGTAGCTTCAAAATCCATGTATAACAGAAGAGCATGTTTCCACTTTTGTTTCAAGAAGGCATATATTCAAGTTTTGTTTTATCAGGGTAAGATTGTGGGGCATCACTGAAATGGTTAAAAAGCAGCAGAGGCAATGAAAAATTCCTCTTCTGATTTTTTTTAGCCAGTTTCCTTGTATTTACCATCACAGCTGTTTTCCATTTTTCCACTGCTTTCTTTACAAAATTTAAGATGTTTGCACTAATGTCAAATATCTCTGAATACAACTAGGTGGGAGAGAATTAAACAGCTTTTTATAATCAATCCTTACACTTTCTACACAGGTTTTTCTTCACTTAGCTTTTTTTTTAGTACCCCTTTATCTATCAGCAATTGTTCTTTTGTTCTTTGTGAATTTTGACACTTACCTTTTTGTTCATATGGATATAATGAAGTTTTGAATATGTAATTCAAAATTGCATTAGCTAATACACCAGTTAGCAATTTGAATATAGCTGGCAAGCAAGTAATTATAGTCTGATTACTTGCAATTACACTCTTCTGTTTTTATTAAAAATGTTCTACCAATTTTCTTCCACTCTTCAGCTTTTCTAATTTGTAACATTTCATTAAATCGAGCAGCCAGTCTGATGGTTTTCAGATGCTTAAACCAAAATGCATGCATTTCAGCTTTTACTAGTGCACTCTGATTCTTAAGCATCTTAATGTTTAATAAATTTCTGATGTTATGATCATATCATCCATTTTGACTGAGCCAATGTTCTTTTCAATTTATTTTAGCCATTTTCAGTCTTTATTATGTTCTTTTGGATTATCTCAAATGCCACCAAAAATTCTAATCTTTCATATTTATCAGGGCAAGCATCTATATTTGTACTATTTTCCAATATTGCTTTATAAAACAAATGCTGGTTTGTTCCAAAATGCTGATTTTGTCAGATCTGATTCATACATTCAATTTTCTTTGAAATAGTTGTGAGTTCTTTTAAGCATTTTATTGCCGAGATCATATTTTTTCTGTAAGTGTTCTTGAACTTATTATATTTAAATTTTCTTTCCCTCATATTCTTCAGATTGCTGACACCAGCTCATAGTTGATATTGATCTCTCTTTCCAATACAACTTTCCATTTTGATGATTCATTTTTGATACTTTGTTTTACAGCATTGGAGTCCCGCCCTGAGTTTATGATTGTTTAGGTTTAGGTTT
>NW_015388561.1:177909-181123 GCF_001527695.2 Protobothrops mucrosquamatus
GGGGGGGAGCGGTCCGGAAGTCCATCTTAAGGAGTGAATGTTGCTGTGCTATAATGAGTTGATTAGTTTCAATCAAAGGGTTTGTTTCAATATTTCCTACTGCCATTTTTGTATCCTTCAAGAACTTTGAATAGTTCCTGTGTGTACTCATCTTTTTACATGATGGAAGTCTTTTCCTATGCTTTGAATGTTTCATATGTTCCATCACTATTATCATTAGCTATATGCTTGCCTGGATGGTATTTATCAAGAGGTGATATTTAAATACTATTGGTAAACCAGCAAAACAAATAGATGCAGCTGTACTACAGGCATCAAACTCTCTGTCTACAACATGTGATATTGATTTATGAGGGAGCACAATAAATCAAACCAACACCTGTGTCCATATACCATCATGGGAAAAGCCTCAGTTGTATGCACAGATGGCACTACTGAAATAATAAAGAATGCCTGTAATCATATAAGTTGCAATAAAGCACTCTGTCACATTTGGAAAGAAGGACCCAAATAGATATTTGTCTGTATCTAGTTTGCAACCTAGTCAGTAGAGTTGACATAATTGGATCTTCAGTGTCATTTCAAATATTTTGGGGGTGATTTAGACCAGGGGTGTCAAACTGCTGGCCCGCGTGTCGGACGTATCACGACAAAACCGTGCCCACCCCATTGCCGGCAATGGGGAAAAAGCTCCGAGACGTCGCGCGACATGTCTGATTTAGAATGAAACACACTTAAAAATGGTTGGTCCTTATCATTATTCATCATTTAAAGTAGCAAAAGATTTCCAACGCTCTCTCTACTATATTTTTTATTTTAGAAGAAAGAAAAGATTAGTCATTTTGTAGATCAGGGGTCTTCAAACTTGGTCCTTTTATGACTTGTGGACTTCAACTCCCAGAATTCCTCAGCCAGGCATGCTGGCTGAGGAATTCTGGGAGTTGAAGTCCACAAGTCATAAAAGGGCCAAGTTTGAAGACCCCTGCTGTAGATCCTTCACTTTCAGAAAAACTACAAAGAAATTTTTTTTTGCAGTGTCCACATTTTATTGAAAATATGCAACCAGTCCTCATAAACTGGTCCCTTGAAGTTTTCGAACTTAGCAGTTTTAATAATAATAGCACCGACTGTTTTGTAAGACCAGGAGAAGCACGTCTGCCAAAAAGAGAACAGATTAAGATTATTTGTACACCCCGATAGAGCCCAAAGATACTTATGCTTCTATTTTGTCAGTTGGTGGGTAATAAAACTCTTCTTCCATTACAACTTTCAGGTCTTCTCCTTCTAATATGGTATATGGTATGGCATATTGTACCAACGAGGTCCTCTCCAACAATTTTGCAGAAACATATGATTACTGATTAATTTCAGGAATAGTGAATGAGTGCTATGCATGGAATGTATAAACATGTTTACACACTTAAATTTATAAACAAAAGGATATTTTATGATGCAGAGCTTGGATTGGATTCATAATCTCTCGGAACAAATACCATCCCCCAAATGTATTCCAAGTGAACTCTTTATTTCTTCTCATTTAAGTAAATTGTTTCTATATATTCTTATTAAAAGCCACATTTGAGACCAACACTCAACTAGAGCTTCCCCTTTACCCAACCCTTGAAGGCATCTTTGGGACTGCAGAGCAGAGAATGTTATATTTCTTCTATTTATTTGATTTTATTTTTCAAGTAGAGGCACAGTGGCTCAGTGGCTTAAAAGATGCTGGAGAAAGTCTGTGCTCTGGCGGTTCAAGTCCTAGCAACGTGTGACGGGATGAGCTCCCATCACTTGCCTCAGCTTCTGCCAACCTAGCAGTTTGAAAGCAAGCTACATGCAAGTAGATAAATAGGTTCCAGTTCGGGGGAGAAATAATGGTGCCTCGTGCGGAAGTACAAACCCAAGTGGTCCTGGACTTGTCCGAATGTGAACATAAGGTGACATTGGTGGTGGGAAAAAGTCCCAGATGATGCTGCAGAACACCATTAGCCATTTCTGAGTACAGAGCTAGTTTGCCCTCTGTGGTGCACTTCTGCATAGTGTGTCAGTGTAAACCAAATGGTCTAGCAGTCTTAGGTAGGGAAACAACTATTCTGTACTAGCTGTACCCGGCCACGTGTTGCTGTGGCTCAGTCTGGTTAAATGGAAAAGAAAGAAAAGAGAAAGCTCAATTCCAACGCAATGTCACACGAAATAATTAAATCAAAATGAAAATAAATCGAAATCTATGAAAATTCAATTTAACAATGCAATCGGAAACATTGAAATGGAATCGTAAAATTGGAGATTTGGAAATCGTAAATGGATCATAAATCGGAAACATTGAAATGGAATCGTAAAATCATAGCGTGTGTTGCTTTTACATCCAACAGATGGCACTGTTTTTCAAAAAAGCATGTTTTTACCTGTCACAGGTGTGACATCTATATAATAATAGGTATATAAAAACACGCGCGTATTCGAATGCAACGTTGTGTCAAAATTTCAAAGCAATCGGTGAAGAACTTTCGGAGATTTAAGATTTTGAACAAACGAACATTTACATTTTTATTTATATAGATTAACACTGAAGTCTTCTGGCTAATGTACCATTGCCATATCTAAATAATATTTCTCAAATTTCCATGATCTGTTGAGATGAAACACAGAGTAATCTGGGAAATGACCAGAGCGCCCTGCTCACTTTCCATTTATGAAACTTCCCAGTTCAGGAATAGAAAGTCCTTCAGAATTTGATAAGCTACAATGTTGAACAGTTCCAGCCAGCTGAATTAATGGTAAATTGTACTGGGAACTGTCAGTCAGCAACATCTGCAGAATTAGACTTTGCTGCCCTATTTAAACAAGTCATTATGCATCCAACTTCTAAGTCCTTGTCATGCAAGAATACCCAAGATGGGGATGAGAAACTGCATGGAAAAAGCAACTTGCAATGTTCAGCAGTGTCTTTTCCTTAGCTTCTCTGTAGTAGTTGAGCCTGTAATTTATCCATGCTTAAGAGCTCAAAAAGTCATGACAAAGAAAGGATGGTGTCTTGGTTAAGTGGAGGGAAAATTGTTTTTCTTAAATACAAAACTGTTTATGAAAAGCCTCATTAAAGATGCATAAATGCTGACCTTCTATTAAGTTATATGTTTATGATTACATTTGTAGCTCATATTTCTTCACTAGGCACCCAATTATCCTGTTTTATAACCAGGAAAGCTCTAAAGTC